>NC_061122.1:190577219-190704891 GCF_002878395.1 Capsicum annuum
TTCAAACAAAGTCCAAAAAATCCAAAACTTGTCTAGGAACACCCACTGGCATTCCTAATCATGATTCAACCTAAAAATCATTACTTTAAGGTCATGAGGGTCGTGAAATAGATTCACCAACCTACGAAGGCTAAAATAACTTTAAGTCTGAATAATTAGCTAAAATTTTCTAAGTTTGGGACCCCTTAACAAACTTTAACGGACTAAGTTAAGATTGGAATTTGGTGGGCTCTTACATTCTAGCATAATCCTTAGCTGAATACAAAGTATGAACTGGCAAAAAATGGGCTAACTTAGTCATTCTATGTACAATGACCCAAATCAAATCATGTTGATGATGTGTACGAGGCAACCCTATCATAAAATTCATATTCACCATCTCCCACTTCCAAGTAGGGATGCTAAACTCCTGATGCGTACTACTAGGCCTTTGGTTTTTAACCTTAATATGCTGACAATTCGAACACTTAGCCATAAATTAGGCAATATTTTTCTTCATACCACTCCACTAATAGATTTTCTGCAAATCATGGCACATCTTAGTGGTTTCTGGGTGAATAGAATATCGCGTACTATGAGTCTCAGCTAATATTTATTTTCTGAAACCATCAGTACACAATACACATAACCTGCCTCAACAATAAAGCACACCATCTCCTCCTTGGGAGAAAACCTTAACCTTATGATACCTAACTTCCTTCTTCAACTTGACTAAAATAGGATTCATGTCTTGATTTTTTTTCACTTCGGTCACTAATGAAGATTCCAAACCATTCTAAACCCATATAGTACCTTCAGCCGAATCAACCAACCGAACACCTTATCTCGCAAGCTGATGAACTTCTCAAACTAACTCCTTCTTATTATCCTTAACATGAGCAACACTACTCATTGATAATCTACTAAGGTCATCCATACTATATTAGACTTGCCTAAATGATACAACACACTCATATCATAGTCTTTTAATAATTTAAACCACCTTATCTGATGAAGGTTAGATCTTTCAGCGTGAACATATACTGTAAACTATTGTGATTTGTGAACACATCAACATGAACCCCATAAAGATAATGCCTTAAAATCCTTAAGAAAAAAACTACTGCTGCTAACTCAAAGTCATGGGTTGGATAATTTTTCTCATGGGGTTTAAGCTATCTAGAGGCATAGGCTATGACCTTACCTTTCTGCATTAACATAAAATCAAGATCTACTCTAGAAGTATCACAACAAACTACAAACCCATTTGTGCCATTTGGTAAATTCAAGACTAGATCGAAAGCAAGTCGAGTCTTCAACTCCTGAAAACTCTTCTCACGAGAATCTGACCACTGAAATTTAACTTCTTCTAGTTAGTCAAGACATGGTTAAAAAAATGCAACAAACAACAAAAAATCATAATTCACTTCGAAAATAGAAGAGAAGAAATACCAAAAATTAGGATTTTATTCAGATCGCATTTCAAATTAAAGAAACAAATATTGAAATTGTTAACTAATACTAGAAGAGAAGTTGGCTCAAGATCCTTGTTTTCTTCAAAACTAAAAAGGCCATAATTTTTTAACTGTGAAAGAAGAAAATAAATGATGAAGAATTCGAAGATGTTTTGGCTGGAGAGAAAGGCTTTCATGTCTATTGACAGTTGAAAATCGAAAAAGAATTCGAAGCCCAACTATTTATAGCTGAAGGATGAAGTCACCATGGATTGAAATGAAAAATTTGCAGAACTGTTGGTTGAGAGAAACTGTCGAGAGAGAGAGATGGTTGATTTGGAGAGTAGAGGGGTGTGATTTGATTTGTATTTCTGAAAAGATTAGAAAGTTTTGAAAATATTAATCAAGTTCAAAATTAACTTAATCAAGTTTCCTAATTATGTTTGACCCTTTAAGTTGGTCAATGTCACCAATCCTTCATTCAAGATTTAAATAACATATTTCCTTCAATTTTCTCTAGTTACTTTAACTTTTTACAGTAATTTAATAATTCAAATTTTGTCAATTTTTTAATGAATATATATTTGATTCAAATTTTTAAAATTTATAGTTAATTACAAACAAAATAAAATATTAAATAAATATTTTGCCTCCCTATGTTTCGCTCTAAATGTAAGATTTTTTACATAAAGTTTTGAACGTATCTATATAAAGCTTTTGATTTTTAAATTCTAAGTTGACAAGAAAGTTGTAATAAATAAATTTTATAAACAAATGACATCCTACCAATAGGACACTTGAAAATTATTCATGAAATTCTTCCAATGTTATTCATAATACAAAATATTTAGGGATATCCGTATATTCTAAAGATTTTCACATATGTATTAAATTCATATTTATATCGACATAATATTGATGCAAGCTTTATAAATTAATCACATATATAACTTTTAAAGTTGTTGTTGGACAATAAAATTTCGAGATTGAAAATAAATAATCGAGACAAAAAAATTATTGCAACAATCGTTCTATTGATTTCAATAAGTGAGTTTTACAAAGTTTTAAAATCTCTATGAATCCTCTAATTCGCCTTTTCAAAAATAAATTCAAGGTCTTCGAGTTTGATCTTGAATTTGAACTTGATTTGTTGATTTTATGGACTTGATCTTGACTTGTGCTTGAATTCAAGGGCCTTTAGGCTTGTTCTTGAATCTTACAGTCTTGATCTTGGATCGTGATGACCTAGATTTGAATGCTTGAGCTTTGTAGAAAAATTGCGGCGTTTGATTCATGGGCTTTCTCTTGCTTCTTGTTAGAGTTGTTGGTCCTTTGATGAGACCCTCTTTATAGTTGTGGAAAAGGAGGAGTCATAGTCAAGATGAACTTTCTTTGACCAATTAAATTCAAGTGACGTGGCGCCTTTTATGGGCTTTGATTTTATTGGGCCTGTTGCATCATTTTGACATGTGGCATGGTCCTATTGGCTCCTTCCCTTGACTTGGAATGCTATGTCATGTGACACGTGGCACCAAATTGGGCCTCTAGAATATAATAACATTTGGGCTTAGCAAAATGGGTTCATCATTTGTAGCCCAAATTAATGGATTAGCCCAATAAATATTGGACCTTATTTAAATTCATGTGTTTGGATTTAAATAATTAATTCAATTATATTAACTTATAATATTTATTTGGGACTAATATATTTTAAATTTAATATAATCCAAATTTTGCACTAATTTTTAATTTAATAAAATTTCCTTGCCCAGTGTTGTAAAAATAAAAGTTTAAATTCTTATATTTGATTAGTGTATGATAATTAACAAATATTATAATATTTATATATTTTAATTAATTAAATAATTAATGATGATGGCTATTTGTAATATAGTAAAAGTATGAAGAGCTTTAGAAATGTTGTTTCAATTTTTGCTCTTCATTAGGTGTCTTTGTTTTAGACAAAATTGTATTTTCACTAATTTTTCTAATATTTAAGAGCTGAAAATTAATTAAATATATTTATGATAAAGTTTCTTATTAGAAGTCATCAGAATTAATGACAACAAATACTTTTTCTATTAGTTTAAGAATTCTAAATCAACTAAGTTTGATTTTAAGAAAATTTAAAAAATCTAGAAATAAATATAAAAGCATTAGAATAAGAAAAATTTAAGAAGTATCAAAATTTCAAAAGTTTTAAATACGTAATAAGAATGCAATCAATTATTTTATAAAAAAAAATGACTTTTAAATCAAGAAAAGAGTGAAATGGTTCAACAAAAATATATGTGTTTCTGATGGTACATATATTTCGTCAAAGATATATGAATATTCTCATCCTAATTTAGTGTATAATTTTTTAACATTATCAAATTTTAAGTTATAATTATTCATGATGGTTATTAGATAAATCAAGATGGATAATTTTCTTATAATTTTTTAAATTTCATATAGTATATAATGTGTAACAATAATTATTATTCTTTCTATAATTGGAATAGGAGAATGGGATGTTTGTACAATCATCTCATATTATGAAATGAAAAATTGTCTTGTCATTATATAAAAAGGAACTTCAGAAATTCAAGAGACATTAGTTCCATAATTTACAAATCATATATATACCTTGGGATTAATAATTTCAACGTCCATTTTTGTTGCTTCCGGTCATTTGATGAGAACCATTTCACATGACAAATCTTTGTTGAAGTTGCAAATTAAATAAGATTGAAATTTGTGCTTATATTTCACATCAACCACTTAAAACTTCTGGTGGTAAAATATATGTGTGCTTATACTAAAATATATGTTTATGTTTACTGTAGTGTACTTGACCGCACTTTACATAGTAAAAAAAGGCTCTCTTACAAATACAAAAATCTCAAATTTAATGAATTTTTTTATTTTTAAAAAAATTGATAAGTAAAATAAAAGGTGTATACTTACTACTTGCATTTAGTTTAAAATGTTATTTAAAATCAAAGAACTAAAAAATTTCAATATAAATGCAAGAACTTTTCTCTTCAAGTCAAATTACAAACCACAAATATAATACGATAGGAAATATAACAATATTATTACATCAAATATGAAATGGGAGGATGACCTTGGATAGAATATTATGAATAAACAACTATTTACTTATATAGCATAATTTTTGAGCTCTTGTTGATACTTACTCTCACACGTCGATCAACATTTAAAAGTCTTCTTCTTCAAATCAAATTAAAGCACAAATATTATATCACGAAAAAATATAATTATAATACTACTTTAAGAAATACCATAAGACATCTTTTTAAAATTTAATATTTGAAAATTATGAATATAAAAATCATAAAGTCATGAATATTATTAAGATAACTATTGAGTAGTTGGGTTTATGGAGATAAATTTTTTATCTTAAATGAAATAAAAGAGAGAAAAAATATATAATTTTTTTAAAGCAATTGTATTAAGTGCTATAGCTACGTGAGACTGTTTAAAATTTAAATACTTGAAATATTTTTATTGTTCTTGTACATTAACTAATTGATGGTTGAATATGAAATATTTGAGTTTTATGGACATTAATAATATTTAAGAGTAGAATTTATGTAATTGAATATACGAATTAAGGACATGATTTTGTAAAATAAGTTAATTGAAAGAAATGAGAAAAAATATCAAAAAAGGAGAAAAAAGAAAAAATGAAAATGAAGGTCATTGAGGGGTGCCACATCACCTTCTCTATTAAATTTCTTTATATTATATATAGATTATTCTATTAAAATGTGAATAATCTTTAAAAAGTGATTTGAACTTTTTAAACTTCATTAAAAATCTTCACAATAGATAAAATTATTTTTAAGTAATCAAACGTTATAAGTGCAAGGCACGTGCGGTTAAACTAGTTTTCTTTAAACGTGCAACATATAACTTGAGTTATTTAATTATGAATATGAATAGTACATAATATTATATTAGATATATCAATGATGAAAATAATTAATTTCAAATTCAAATTAAATTTTCATTTTAAAATTGGATATTAGGGAAAGAATTAAGAAGAAGCTAAGGATTAGAACAAAATTTGTGAAAAATCAGATTTGTAGAATAAAGTTTTGATTGAATTCTCAGTATGTATGTTTAATGGTAATTTAAAACTGATTAAAATTTAAAATGGAGTAATATCACACTCATAATCACATTGTGCTACATGATTACTGTGCTACATGATTCAAAAAGAACAAATTTCAAATAATTTAAAACGCAACTATTTTACACAAATGGCAGAAATAAATAAATATTTTAAATTTAACTTTAACTTCTTTAATAGAAAACTAATTTTTATACAATAGAATTATTGATATAAAATTATATATTAAAGTAACAAGATAACATTAAGTAGTGAGCAAAATTAGAAAGTGTAGAAAATAGTAATCTTATTCTATTTATTTTCTACATTAAATGGGCTATTTATAGCCGAAGTAAAAGGTGGAAACTTATCCAAAGTGGAAGAGGTAGGAGATGACTAATTAACATTACAAATGTGTTTGTATGCCACATGTCCTTTAATATGAATATATGGCAATGGAATCCACCAACTCACAACATTCCCCCTTGGATGCCTATGTAAAGGAAAACTTCTTGAATAAGCATTTGAGTGCTGCCTCATTAAAAAAATTATGAGGAAAAACCCAGTGGGATAAAAATCTTGGTTATAAAAAAAGAGTACAGCACGAATTATTACTCCCCCTGATAAAGACCCCAATTCAACTTATTCAGTCTTCGCATTCCAATCTTATGTACCATATTCTCGAAGGTTGAAGTTGGTAAAGATTTGATGAACAAATCTGCTGGATTGTCACCGAACCGGATCTGCTGCACATTAATATGACCATTCTTCTGAAGATCATGAGTGAAGAATAACTTTGGTGAAATGTGCTTCATTCTATCTCCCTTTATAAAGCCTCATTTTAATTGAACAATGTATGCTTCATTGTCTTCAAATATGACTGTGGGTACCTTGATATCGAGCTTCAGGCCACATCTCTCTTTGATGGAATGCACCACTAATCTCAGCCATATGTATTCTCTACCTTCTTCATGGATCGCTATTATCTCTTCTTGATTAGAAAAAGTCGCAACAATGGACTGCTTTGTCGATCACCGTGATATTGCAGTATCTCCGTATATAAACACATAGTATGTTTGAGATCATGCTTTATGTGGGTCAGATAAATAACCTGCATCTGCATGACCAACAATATTTGGACTAGCTTTGTTAGTATAAAATAGACCTCTATCAATAGTCCCTTTTAGGTACCTCAATATATGCTTAACTCCGTTCCAGTGTCTTTGCATAGGAGAAGAACTATACCTTACTAGCAAATTAACAGAAAATGCTATATTCGATCTTATAGCATTAGAGAGGTACATAAGTGCACCAATAGAACTAAGATATAGTACTTTGAGACCAAAAATCTCTTCACCCTCTTTTAGAGGTCGGAATGGATCTTTACTTATATCAAGTGATCAAACAACCATGAGAGTACTTAATGGATATGCTTTGTCTATGTAAAAGCGTTTCAAACCCTTCTGGATATAGGCAGTTTGGTGGATGAAGACTCCATCTGCTAAATGTTCAATTTGCAAATTAAGATAAAGTTTTATATTTCCAAGATCTTTCATTTCGAACTCTTTCTTTAGATATTCAATTGCCTTTTGGACCTCTTCTGGAGTCCCAATAAGATTTATATCATCCGCATAAACAATGAGTATAACAAACCCTGATGCCGTTTTCTTAATGAAAATATAAGGACAAATAACATCATTTATGTATCCTTTGTTTTCCAAGTACTCACTTAGGCAATTATACCACATACGCCCTGATTGTTTTAGATCATACAATGATCTTTGTAATCTGATTAAATATAATTCCTGAGACTTTGAACTCTATGCTTCAGGCAATTTTAATCCTTCTGGGAATTTCATATAAATAACGTTATCAAGTGAACCATAAAGATAAGCTGTAACTACATCCATTAGATGAGTTTCAAGATTTTCATGTACAGCTAGACCGATGAGGTATCGAAACGTTATTGCATCCATAACAGGTGAATATGTTTCTTCATAGTCAACACCGGATCTTTGAGAGAATCCTTGTGCAACAAGGCATGTCTTATATCTTATAATTTTATTTTTCTCATTTCTTTTACGTACGAAGACACATTTATAGCCGACTGATTTTACACCATTTGGGGTTTGGACTACAGGTTCAAAAACCTCCCGTTTAGGAAGTGAGTTTAATTCTGATTGAATTGCCTCTTGCCATTTTGGCAAATCTTTTCTTCGTCGACATTCTTCGACAGATAGAGGTTCAAGGTCCTCATTGTCTTGCATGATATTTAGTACAATATTATATACAAAAATATTATCCACCGTAATTTTCGATCGATCTAAATTTCTTCATTCACTTGAGTCTCGGGTTCACTTATTTCTTCAAGAATATCAGGATTAATTATATTTTGAGTCTCTTCAGGAGAATCTTTTATACTATTATCTATATCATTCTTCGCACTTCTTTTTCTAGGATTTTTATCCTTTGAACCTAATGGCCTACCACGTTTCAGGTGTGCTTGGGATTCAGAAGCTATTTCATTAGAAGATGGTTTTTTTGGAACTTCAATTCGGATAGGCACATTCGCTGCAGGGATATATGACTTAGTTATCCTACTCAAATCAGTAAATGGATCTGTTATTTGATTTGCTAGTTTTTGTAAGTGAATGATCTTCTGGACTTCATTTTCACATATGGGAGTACGTAGATCAAAATAAGATAATGATGAAACTTTTCACGCAATTTCTCTTTTCAGTTCACATTTTTCTCTCTTTAATTACAGGAAATTTATTTCATCAAATCGAGCAGTAAATAAATCTCCCATCAATGGTTCAAGGTAGAGAATTATAGAGGGTGACTTAAATGCAACATATGTTCACAACCTTCTTTAGGGTCCTATTTTAGTACGATGAGGTGGTGCAACTGACACATATATAGCACATCCAAAAATTCATAGATGTACAATATTTGATTCATGATCCAGGACCAATTGTAATGGAGAGTACTTATTATAATGAGTTGGTCTAAAAAGAACAAGTGATGCTGCATGTAAGATAGCATGACCCTAAACAGTAATGGACAATTTCATTTTCATAAGTGGAGGTCTTTCTATCAATTGTAGGTGCTTAATAAATGACTCAGTAAGGCCATTTTGAGTATGCACATAAGCTACTGGATGTTCAACTCGTATCCCAAGTGACATACAATAATTATCAAAAGTTTAGGATGTAAATTTTTCAGCATTATCGAGACGGATAGACTTAATAGAATAATCTAAAAACTGTGCCCTTAATAGTATTATTTGTGCCAATAATTTCGCAAACATCAGGTTATGAGATAATAAGACACAAATGCGACCATCTTAAAGATGCGTCTATTAGGACCATAAAATATCTAAATGACCCACTAGGTGGGTGAATAGGGCCATATATATCCCCATGTTTACATTCTAGAAATAAAGGAGATTCAATGCTAACTTTCAGTGGTGATGGCCTAATTATCAATTTTCCTTGATAATAAGGAGCACATAAAAATTCATCAGTTGTAAGAATCTCCAGGTTCTTCAGTGATGCCCTTTTGAATTTTCAATAATTCATCTCATAATTATTGAGCCAGGATGGCCTATTCGATCATGTCAAAGCACAAACGTATTTAGATCAATAAACTTCTAGTTTACTATAGAGTGTACATCAGCTGTACTAATTTTGGCATAGTATAAGCCGAAAGACAAAGTTGGAATTTCTCCAACACTTATTTTTGCCCTGAGACATTTTTGGTAATGCTAAGATATTCAGCATTCATTTCATTTATTGTCTCAATGTGATATCCATTTCGGCGAATATCTTTGAAACTCAATAAATTTCTTGGAGATTTAGAAGAGAACAATGCATCTTCTATAACTAATTTTATCCCCTTAGGCAGAAATATAGTAGATCTTCCGGAGCCTTCAATCAATTTTAAATTATCAGAAATCGTTGTAACATTTGTTTTTTCTCTAGGTGGAAAAAGTATTCTTCCTCTTTAAATATTGAGTGCATTGTTCCACTATCAATTACACAAATATCATCACGGTCGATAATTGATCCAAATAAGACTTGAGGAGTATCCATATGTTCTTCAAGATGAAAATATAAATAAAGTAAATATTACAGCATTACTAGCAGATAACGTATTTACACAAACTTTAATTATTTACATGACTAGTGAGATATTATTAATAGAAATGTAAACTAATACAACTTGAACAGAAAAGTAACATAATCAAACTATTTCACAATTATCACCGACAAGGTGGTTTACATGTTCTTCAAGAACTACAAAGAAATCTGAAACTTCCAAGTTCATGAGCTCGACATTATCTTCAAAGAGGAAATTTGCTTCAACATCGTTTTCTGCTTTCTTAAGGGACACCTGATAGAGTTTTACCAGATGCTTTGGCGTACGACAGGTATGCGATCAGTGCCCCTTTTCTCTACATCGATAACATTTACTTTTAGAGTTCGTCCTTAGCGCTGCTTCAGGAGCTTCCCCTTCCTTTTGCACTACTAGTATTGAGGGTTATTTTTTATTGCAAGGCGATCACCCTGATTAAAATACCTTTCATGATCACGACCTCAACCACGACTGGGGTCAGGACTTCTTTCACGCCTAGTTGGGCAAAAAATTATAGCATTCACTTCTGGGAATGGAGCAGTACCAGTAGGTTGGCTTTCATGATTTCTCATTAAAAGATCAGTATGTTGCTCAGCAATAAGAAAATGAGAAATCAATTCAGAATATTTTTTAAATCTTATTTTTTGGTACTACTGCTACAGGAGCATACTTGAGGCAAGAAAAATAGAGAATGTTTTCTCTAACATGTCGTGATCTGTGATATCCTCCCCACATAAATTAAACTGTAATTTAATTCTAAACATCGCAGAATTATAATCAGTTATATTCTTAAAATTTTGCAACCTCAGATGGGTCCATTCATAACGAACTTGTGGAAGAATGACCATCTTCAGCAAGTCGTATATTTCTTTTAAATTGTTCCACAATATAAGGGGATCCTTAATCGTAAGGTATTCCATTTTTAAACCTTTGTTAAGATGATGACAAAAAAATATCATGGCCTTGGCCTTGTCTTGATTTGATGCCTTATTATCTTTTTTTATGGTATCTGTCAGACCCATTGCATTTAAATGTATTTCGGCATCTAATGCCCAGGACATATAAGTTTTACCCGATATATCTAGGGCTCTAAATTCACGTTTGA
Source organism: Capsicum annuum (assembly GCF_002878395.1). Lineage (NCBI taxonomy): Eukaryota > Viridiplantae > Streptophyta > Magnoliopsida > Solanales > Solanaceae > Capsicum > Capsicum annuum. Next base: position 190,588,015 of record NC_061122.1, read on the forward strand.
AAATATTACACATTATTTAAGAAAATAAACACTAACCTTTAAATATCGTTGAAAAATTTTTGCAGAGGCTCGTGCTGATAACGTGATACAAAATTATATATTAAAGTAATAAGGTAACAACAAATAGTGTGCAAAATTAAGAAATGGAGAAATAGTAATCTTATTTTATTTATTTTCTATATTCAATGGGCTATTTATAGCCCAAGTAAAAGATGGAAACTTATTCAAAGTAGAAGAGGCGGGAGATGAGTAATTAACATTACAATGTGTTTGCAAGCCACATGTCCTTTAATATGGACATATGGGAATGTCATCTACCAACTCACAACAATTACGACGGTTTGAGTTCAAATAAAGAAAACTTGGAAACCACCAGTACTCCCACTTCATTTCCTCTTCTCACGGATATAGTTTGGGAGCAGTTACTTTTCGCTGCAAGCACTATGCAATAAAGTTGGAACATGAAATTTCAGGTAATAGGTAATCTTAAGGTAATGAATAATTTTTATTTATTTATTTTCGCGTTCAAGAAAATTTATGTTCTATATTTTATATTTTAAATAGCTAGAAAGTCTTACCTAATATGTTGTCAAGTGTCCGGCTATGATGAAGCCATGTATTAATTTTATTGCAAATTAGTTAAAGTTAGGTAATAAGTAAATAAATTTTAAAATTCTACAGCTTGTTAGATTACATTCATATTTGATAGTTACTTTAACTTTTTACAATAATTTAAAAATTCAAATTTTGTCAATCTTTTAATGAATATATATTTGATTCAAATTTTTAAAAGTTTTAGTTAATTACAAACAAAATAAAAAATTAAATAAATATTTTGTCTCCCCATGTTTCGCCCTAAATGCAAGATTTTTTACATAAAAGTTTTGAACTTATTTATATAAAGCTTTTGATTTTTGAATTCTAAGTGTTGACAAGAAATTTGTACTAAATAAATTTATAAGCAAATGACATCCTACCGTTTGGACACTTGAAAATTATTCAAGAAATTCTTCTAATGTTATTCATAATACTAAATATTTAGGGTTATCCATATTTTCTAAAGATTTTCACGTATGTATTAGATTCATATTTATATCTACATAATATTGACACAAGATTTATAAATTAATCACATATATAACTTTTCAAGTTGTGAAAATAAAAGTTTAAATTCTTATATTTTGATTAGTGTAAGATAATTACCAAATATTATAATATTTGTATATTTTAATTAATTAAATAATTAATTATGATGGATATTTTCTTTAAACGTGCAACATATAACTTGAGTTATTTAATTATGAATATGAATAGTACATAATATTATATTAATATATCAATTATGAAAAGAATTAATTTCAAATTCAAATTAAATTTTCATTTTAAAATTGGATATATTAGGGAAAGAAGTAAGAAGAAGCTAAGGATTATAACAAAAATTGTAAAAATTCAGTTTCTTAAAATAAAGTTTTGAGTAGGAAATATTTACAAATTATTGAATTCTCAGTATGTATGTTTAATGATAATTTAAAACTGATTAAAATTTAAAACAGAGTAATATGACACTTACAAACACATGGTGCTACATGATTCAAAATGAACAAATTTCAAATAATTTAAGACAACTATTTTACCCAAATAGCAGATGATCTTGGGCGTATTTATACGTCCAAGTGCCAATATTTATTCATAATTAGACTTGTTCTATGAGATAAAACGTGTTAATTATATTGTGTTTGAGCAATAATCGTATTCTCTTGCTAATGGACATGATTAGTTGTTGCAGAACTCGATTGTGATAAAATTGGACATGCTTTGATGCATTTATAAGGAAATTTTAATTTATGAAAGCACTTGGAGTGACATGCTGAATACAAAGGCACTAGAAAAAGGTTCGAAAAGCATGGAATGAAGTGAAGAAGTAAAAATCGAATGTCAATTTCTAGTGTGGGGTCGCAATATCCTCGCGCCGCGAACCCTAGTATCCTCGAGCTCCCCACAATGCGGAAGTTGATTTATTCAGCAAGGAACATTCTAGTGGAGGTCCGCGATGTCCCCACGCCACGTACCTTAGCCTCCGCAGCGCGGTGAAGAGTAAATGTCATTCAGTTGTGCCCTACTATAAAAGGAATACTTAAACACAATTTGAAATATCTTGGCATACGTATAACAAAGGAAAAAACAATTATGGGTGTTTATTTAGGGTTATTCCATGTTTTGTCTTTGAACATTGAATTCGATACGTTAATTATATTTTCTTGACGTTGATTTCAAACATAAGTGGCTAAAAGCCCTTATTCTGGGGTTGAGGCCGAGAATATGATTATATTTTGATATTCTTAGAGTGGTTAACATTGATTTATCACCTGTGTAATTCTTATTCTCTTGTTTCTACTATGTTAATGAATGACCACCATAAGAATACATCTATAATCCCTTTGTGAACCAGGAAGGAGAATCATTAGGATAGATCGAAGAGTTTAAAGAGCAAGTTTAAAGCATCTAAATGGATTGTTGCATCTCCGCTCAATGATGTAGTTGCAATGTCCCTTTAGGTAGAAGATTAGAGGCTCAGAAGACCATGATCATAATCTAAATCCTACGAATCAATAACCCAATAATCAACATGACCACGATAAGGATAGAGATGTGTAGGATTGTTAAAAGTGCCTCAACCCTAGAATTCTCCCTTGTATTGTTTACAACCTAGCTTACGTTGTGATTGTCAAACTTTGTTATTTATTTAGTCGTTAAATTTATTTAATAAATTTTCTAACCCATTTTGATACTCTGAAACACTTGAATACATTATTGTAAAAACTGAAATTAAGTAAATTACTAATAAGTAGTCCTTGTGGGTACGATATTTGATTGTTTGAGTCATTATATTACTTGTATGATCGTGTGCACTTTCATGTACGATAGACCCCAACAAGTTTTTGGTGTCGTTGATGAGGACTCAAATAATTAGTAATTTTCTAAACCCTTGCTTTTGATAATAAATTTAAGTGTTAACAACTTGATCTTAGTGGGTGACCTTTGTAGGAAAAGTGATGTATCGGGCTGGCAAGAGCAAAAGAATTGGTTGAGCCTTATTTGGACGCTAAATAGATATTTCATCAAAGTTGAGGAGCATCAGCACTTCACTACCCATTTCAGAAAATTTAAATGGCCTATTAGGTGAATCTTGTTGCCCCTGTTATCTCAATTACTCCAGCTTCGGTGGCTCCAGTTGCTCCTGCTAGAGTAGAAGCTAGGCCTGTTTGTGAAATGGCAATCCCACTTACGAACAATGCTACTAATTGCATCCGTAAACTAGGTGCTGGTGTTCAGTTTGAACAGAAGCAGAATATAATGCAACTCTTGCACACGAGTGGGCAGTTCACACGCTTATCTCACAAGGATCCACAACAACAAATACAAAAATTTTTTAAGATCAGTGATACCTACATCCTGCTGGGGTATCTATTGATTATGTCAGATTGAATCTCTTCCCCTTTACATTGTTGGGGAAGCAAAAAGGTAGATATATGCTGAACCACCAAACTTTATCACTTTCTGGGATGATCTGGCTAAAAAATTCCTTATTCAATTCTTTCCATCTGGGAAGAAAGCACGTTTATGAAGTGATATTTTGAGTTTTATGCAGAAAGATAGAGAGAATCTTTACCAAGCTTGGGAAACGTTCAAGGCTACGCTAAAAAAAGTTCCCTCATCATCATGAAACCAATGATGTGTTGGTACATACTTTCATTGAGGCTCTTGAGCCAAACACCAAGATTCTCCTGGATTCAGCAACATGTGGGTAGGATCTAGAGAATATGTATGATGGATTATACACACTGTCAAATCGAATTTCACTGGGGAATCCTGAGTGGCATGATGACATAAGAAGTGCTCTAAAGAAAGTTGCAGGTGTCCTGGAGATTGATCATTTTACGGCTATATCAGCCAAGATTGTTGCATTATAGAATCAGCTAACTACACAGCTCAGTAACATGAATTTGGGGATCACACTATCCATACCAACAACAACAAATATAGTTCATCAGGCTCAGACTTGGTGCGAGGTTTGCAGAAGCAGTGATCATACAACTGATGCTTGTGCTACTAATCTAGAGACTGTTAATTATGTAGGAAATTCTAATCGACTAGGATAATAGAAGCTTGGAAATACTTAAAACCCTAACTGGAGGAATCATCCCAATTTCTCATGGGGAGGAAATTAGGCTCAGAATGTAAATCAACACCGTAGGCCAGTAAGTCAAAATTAGTAGCAGCATATAAAGAACCAACAGATGATGACAAAGAACTTAGAGGTTCAAATGGGTTAGATTGCAGGAGCATAAAATACTAGGTCTTAGGGAGTTTTCCTAGTGATACTGAGCCAAATCAAAAATAGGTTAATGCAATCATTTCTCGGAGTAGACTGCAGTTGAATGAGTTAGAACCTAAGCAGGTGAATCACAAGGCTACTACTAATGGTGAAATAGCAAGGGATGAAGATAAAGTTATAAAAAACAATGTTGAAAGCAAGGGAACCAAGGTGGAAAGTGTGATGCCACCTGCACCTTTCCTACAAAAGCTTTGGAAACACGAAGAAGACGTTTGTTACAAGAAGTTTATTGATGTATTGAAATAGTTTCACATTAACTTGCCTCTCATTGGTGTTTTATAGAGTCTTACAAAGTATGCTAAGTACATAAAGGATATTGTAGCCAACAAGAACCGCCTTACTGAATAAGCTACCGTGGCACTTATTGAGGAGTACACATCATGAATCGAGAATAGGTTACCCACAAAGCTAAAAGATCTAGGGAGCTTCACCATTAAAATTACAATTGGTAAATCCATAAGCTCCCAAGGTCTATGTGATCTTAGGGAAAGCATTAATCTTATGCCCATATTATTGTTCAAAAAAATGGAACTAGGTAGCCCAAGACCTACCATAATTGTTTTGCAGTTTACTAATCGTTCGCTTACCGGACTAGATAGTATTCTTGAATATATATTGGTGCAAGTGGGGTCACACATCTTCCCGGTGTATTTCATTATTCTTAATTTTGATGCTGATCTAAAGTCCTATTTATTTTTGTAACGATCCAATTTGCTGAACCAAAAATGCTACGCGGAGCTCATGACCCCGAGGGACCATAAGCTAACCCATGACTAATATCTGTAACTGTATACTGCATAAGATAACTTAATAATGTGGAAATATGCACTGAAAGGTTATAAGGTTCAATACTGAACATAACTAAATGATATAACATCTGTGTGGGTAGTAGAATATCCAAAACAAAACTAAAAATACTAAAATCTGAACATTATAGTCTGTATCTTGTCTGTACCTAGTCTGAAAGCCTCTACTATTTGAAGAATCTGAATAAGGAGTTGATGGGACATGTCCACAACAAACTCCAACTAATAAGCTAATTAATGAGATAATATAAAATTATTATGTTCTCGAAGAATGAGGGCGCACTTCTACTCTAACTACTGAATCTGGAATCTACTGCTGATCTGGAACTCGTGTCTCTGAACCTATGGTGAAACATAAAAATAAAGCACCATAGCACGAATGCGTCAGTACATATGTACCGAGCATACATGTGAGGTAGGCTAAATACAAAGGTTCACATGTATGCTAATGCTAACTGACTATCTATCATGAATGTGAGAATGCATATATAATTATGTAACTGTAACTGACCACGTTATATCATGATTATTGAATCTGAATACTGATAACATGACATTATTCATAACATGAATAACTATATCTGAGTATAACTGATAACATGGGTGACTGTAGATGACAGTCCTGAATCTCATGGAACTATCTGAGTTTCATACTATATCTGAGTTGACTGTATCTGATAGTCCTAAAATCTGAAGAACTATCTGAGTTCTATTACTGAGATTGATTGACTGTATCTGACAGTCCTGGTTCTATAACATGAAACGGTGGGAAGTAGTATCTAACCGACATGCCCCAAAGGTGCTATGATAGCTGAGCTGGGGTTCAATTTATGCCCTGATTGGAAGGGTGTCAATACCGCGCCACTAGTAAGGACAACATGTGAGAAACCCTCATAGAACAGGTAATTCTAGTGAGAACGGTAGGAACCCTTACATAACAGGTTAAGCCACCTCATCTACCATCATATAGCAGGCTACGATGTCTCAACCTATGCTGGCTACATAGTTCTAGAATGCAAGGATTGCTTCTAGGAATCACACCCTCGTATAACAGGTGAGTCCCTATCCTCGGGTTCACTCAGTGCTAATTCCTACTCCCATTTGAATGGACACTGAACATGATTTACTGAACTGAACTGAGCATGGACTAAGTTATTGAATTTCCGTGGCTGACAGAATACTATTGATATCTGACAACTGTCTAAGTCATGAGATCATGGAGATTTTTCCTGAGTCATAAGACTATCTGAAGTCTAAGAGTTCATAGCTTGACTGAGAGTATCATGAAAACATGACATGGATCTAGGAACACAGCTAATATTTTAGGTATAAGTACCCCCAGGACTAGATGGAAGGAAACTAACATGACTTGATATTCTTGAATGTATGATAATCACCACAGTACGTTTCTTGAAGCATTTCATCAAACGTCTAATAGGCATAAGCTTGTACATTTATGGGGATTTTCATGATATCATGCTAGTTAAGGCAAATTTCCTTCATCTAGGCATTTAATCAAACATATGGAAGGCATAGTACATCTAAATATCATGGTATAGCAATTAAACATCATGGTTCAATTCCAATTTCATCATACAAGGTTTTAGTCATGAGATTTCATAAATCTTTATCTATACTAATCAACCCACATGGAATTTAACATCAAATCATGGAATAGAAATCAATTCTTCATTTATCAACATGAAAGAGAACATACAAAGCATGAAAGCATGAAGAAAATCCATAACTTGTAGTTGAAAAGGGATTCTTGGACTTCATGGACGAAAAGAGCCCATGAATGAACACTATGCATACCTTAGTTCGTGATTCGTGAAGATTGATGGTGAAATCTTCTTGAAATTGGACCTTTTATGAAAACCCTAGCTTGAGTTCTTGAGAGTATTTGAGAAAAACATCAATATTTTGGATGAATAAGGGCTAAATCCTATTTTTAGAAGCTTATAAATAGGGTAAAAATTGACCTTTTTAACCTTGGACATGTAATTTATTTTTCAGTAAAATTTTCCAAATTGGGCCCTTGGCGCGACGCGATATTATCGCGCCGTGTCACTGGAAATTGACAATTGGGAAACTTCATGGTGGCGCGATGTGGAGCTATCGCGTTGCCACCTTGTCTACGACCTGAAAATTTGGCGCGATGTGCCAGTATCACAGAGAAACACTGGAAATTGACAATTGCCATTTGAGCTATCTCTGGGATGCGCTGAAGGCTCAGGTCAAACACTGTCTCACTAGAGTGTCAGATTTGGCCGAATTATATATCGATGGAAAGCTTATTCAATTTTCCACGTGATAGGAGGTGATAATTATGGAAATACCACATGTATAAGAATAAATTTTTATTTAAAATCAAGTTCTAACATCCTTGAGATGATTTTTAAGCTAAGAAAAAGCACGGGTATTACAATATCTCCCCCCTTGAGAACATTCGTCCTCGAATGAGACTGACTGAGAGGGGAAACAATGAGTTGAACATGAATAAATGGAACATGATCTCATGATGGACGTGACTGACAAGCTGAACATAACATATTGAACATGCATATTTGATGAATGCATAACTGATTCATAAATTCATAACTGAAAGTTCTAAAGAACTAAGTTTTCTCACAACGATAATGCATATCTGATGCATAACTATATAACTGATCTGATACATGAATGCATGACTGAATATGCGATGGTACTTGATACCAATCTTATCATGGAAACATGAGTATAAGACTGAATACTAAGTTAGTGATGCACACTAATCATGAAACTGAGTAAGCTTAAGGAGAACTATTACCTTGAGCATGATATGAGTTGGCGGGGAAAAGGTGAGGGTACTTGGTGCGTATCTGCTTCTGCTTTCCAAGTATCTCCCTCGACGGACTGATTTCGTCAAAGAACTTTAAATAGAGGGACTTCTTTATTCCTCAATCTACGAGTCTGATAGTCTAAGATTTCAACTGGAATCTCTTCATAAGAGAGGTTGTTCTAAACATCTATGCTCTGAATAGGGACTATGATGGATAACCTATACACTTCTTGAGAAAAGAGACATGGAAGACTGAATGAACTGAGGCTAGATCTGAAGGCAATTTGAGCTCATAAGCTACCTTATTGAATCCACTAAGAATCTTGAAGGGACCGACATATTGGAGACTGAGCTCTCCCTTCTTGCCAAATCTCTTCACTCCCTTTATAGGAGAGATCTTGAGGTAGACATAGTCACCAATCTTGAACTCGAGATACTTTATATGAACATCTGCATAAGACTTCTGTCGGCTCTGAGTAGCCCAGAGTGTTTCTCTAATTAACTGAACTTTCTCTAAGGCATCGAATACTAAATCAGGACCTATGACTGAGGCCTTACTAACTTCAAACCAACAGATTGTAGATCGACATCTTCTAGCATAGAGAGCTTCGAATAAAGCCATCTGAATACTGGAATGATAGCTATTGTTGTATGCAAACTCAATCAAAGGCAAGTGGTCATCCCAACTACCTTTGAAATCAATTGCACACGCCCTTAGCATATCTTCTAGAGTCTGAATGGTCCTTTCTACTTGACCATCTATCCAAGGATGAAAGGTTGTACTGAGATAAACTTGGGTACCAAGACCCTTTTAGAATGCTTTCCAAAAATAAGAGGTGAATTGGGTACCTCTATCTGAGATAATTGATAACGGAACACCATGCAATCTGACCAGCTCCTTGATGTAGAGCTTGGCGTAATCCTCGGCTGAATAAGAGGCATGAACTGGAAGAAAAAAAGCTAATTTGGTTATTCTGTCTATAATGATCCAAAATTAATCATGCTGACGACGACTTCGAGGCAAACCCATCACGAAGTCTATGTTCACAACTTCCCACTTCCAAGTAGGAATACTGAACTCCTGCATAGGACCACTAGGCTTCTGATGCTCTATATTAACTTATTTACATGTAGAGCACTTAGCCACAAACTCTACAATATCTCTCTTCATCCCACTTCACCAATAGATCTCCCGCAAGTTGCGGTACATCTTAATGGCCCCTGGATGAATAGAGTAGCGCGCACCATATGTTTCTGCAAGAATTCTCTGCCTTAAGTCATCTATGTCTGGAACACAGAAACGACCCTAACAAAGAAGAACACCATCTCCCCCTTGGGAGAAAACCTCTATTTTCTGATTCTGAACTGACTCTTTTAGCTTGACAAGGCTAGGATCCTTATCTTGCTTTTCTTTCACCTTGGAAACTAGAGATGATTCAGAACTACTCTAAATACATACACCACCCTCTGAAGAATCGACTAAGCAAACGCCTAGTCTAGCAAGATGGTGTACTTCTTGAGATAACTTCTTCTTACTATCCTCAACATGAGAAAAACTACCCATAGAGAGTCTACTGATAGCGTCGGCCACTATATTGGCCTTGCCTGAATGATAGAGGACACTCATGTCATAATATTTCAAGAGGTCTAACCACTTTCTTTGACAAAGATTGAGATCTTTTTGAGAAAAGACATATTGAAGGCTCTTATGATCTATGAAGACATCCACATGAACTTCGTAGAGATAATGCCACCAAATTTTTAAGGAAAATACTATGGCTGCTAACTCAAGGTCATGAGTAGGATAATTCTTCTCATGGAGTTTAAGCTATCTGGAGGCGTAGGCTAGGACCTTACCATACTGTATGAGGACACAACCAAAACCTACTCTGGATTCATCACAATACACTACAAACCCATCTGAACCATCTGGAATAGCTAAGACTAAAGCTGAGGTGATTCGAGTTTTCAATTCCTGAAAACTCTTCCCACAAGGATCTGACAACTGAAACTTGACTTTCTTCTTAGTCAATCTAGACATAGGGGATGCAATGAATGAAAATCCTTCAACAAACCGTCTGTAATAAACCCAAGAAACTTCTGATATCTGATGGAGAAACAGGGCGAGGCCATTTTCTTACTGCTTTGGTCTTTTGAGGATCTACTCTAATACCATCACCGGAAATAATATGGCCAAGGAATGCTACTGATCTTAGCCAAAATTTGCAGTTACTGAATTTGGAGAATAACTGATGATTTCTAAGAGTCGAAAGTACTGTCTTGAGATGGTATGCATGATCGCGCTCGGTGCAGGAATATACAAAAATATCATCGATGACGACTATGACACGGTTCATCAAGTCCATGAAAGCGGCTGGGACATTGGTAAGACTAAATGACATGACTAGAAAGTCAAAGTGACCATACCGTGTATGGAAAACTGTCTTAGGGATGACACATTCTCTAACTCTGAGCTGATGATAGCCGAATCTGAGGTTTATCTTAGAGAAATAACTGGCACCCTGAGTTGGTCAAATAATTCATCGATTCTGGAAAGGGGATACTTGTTCTTGACCATGAATTTATTGAGTTGACTGTGATCAATGCACATTCTGAGAGAACCGTCTTTCTTGCGCACGAATAAGACTGGTGTGCCCTACAGGGAAATACTGGGTTTGATGAATCCCTTATCTAAGAGATCCTTCAACTGTTCTTTTAGTTTTTTGAGTTTTGCTGGTGCTATTTTGTATGGCAGAATAGAGATAGGCTGAGTGTCTGAAAGAAAATCAATACCAAAGTCTATTTCCCTTTTGGGAAGAATTCCTGGAAGATCTTTGGGAGAGACATCTGAATATTCATTCACTACTGGAACTGATTCGAGACTGGGAGCCTTGGAACTGGAATTTCTAACGTAAACTAGATGATAAACACACCCCTTAGATATCATTTTCCTTGCCCGAAGGTAGGAAATAAGTTGAACCCTGAAAACAGATACACTACCCTTCCACTCTAGGATGGGTTCATTTGGGAACTGAAACTGAACTATTCTATTTTTGCAGTCGACTGTGGTATAGCAGGAATGAAGCCAATCCAAGCTGAGAATGACAACAAAATCAGTCATCTCTAACTCGACTAATCGGGCAGTTCCTGTATACCCGCTGAGCTATGATGCTTTTACCCATTGAGGTAGATACTGAAAAGGGTTCTACTAGAATTTTAGGATTGACTCCGAAATCAACTACTATATAAGGAGTAACAAAAGACAAAGAAGCTCTTGGATCTAGTAAAGCATAAACATGCACATGAAATATCTGTAACGTACCAGTAGCTACATCAGGAGAATTTTCCTGATCCTGTCGGGTCTGAAGAGCATAGAGATAATTTGGGTGCTGCCCACTAGTAGCACTGGAAGTGGCACCCTGTTGATTTGGATGGCCGGACTGAGCTGAAGAGCGATTCCGTTGACCCTAAGGACCTGGCTAAGGATAGTCTCTAAATCTGTAGTCTGGCTTGCCACAACCGAAATAAATGCCACTACCCACTCTACAAATACCTTGATGGTGCTTACCGCAAGTCTAGCAAAGAGGATAGGTGCGGGCACTGCTAACACTGCCCTGGGTCTTAAAGCCTGGCGCTCTATCTTTGTTACCCTCTTTGAACTTAGGAACTGGAGCACTAGCTATAGAAGGAGATGGAACTGATGACTTAGGATAAAATTGGGAACGGTTTCCTCCTTTTGATTTAGGCTGACTAAAATTAAAGCTACCTATCCTAGCTTTCCTATTCTATTTTTCCCTCTGCTGAATTTTCTGCTCTTCTATCTACTGAGCATGAGTCATAAGCCTGGCTAAGGTCATGTCACTATTTAGCATGGTAGATCTGCACTCATTAGCCACTCTGTCATTCACCTCTGAAGTGAACTTACTCTTCTTGGATCTACTGTCTGCAACCACATGAGGGGCATACCTGTCTAATTGAATAAACTTAAAAGAATACTCTTTCACTATCATATTCCTCTGCCTGAGGTTGATGAACTCTAGCTCCTTGGCTTCTCTAAGCTTTTGGGGAAAGAATCTGTCTAAGAATGCAGTGACAAACTCCTCCCACTCTATAGGACCTGCATCATCTGATCTTTCGAACTTCTACTGTTTGAACCAAACATGAGCCACATCCTGCAACTGGTACGCATCTAGCTAATCACTCTCAACAGTAGTCACCCCCATGGCATCTATCACTTTCTAAAATTGATCTAAGAATTCCTAAGGGTCTTCATCTACCTTAGACCCAAAGAAGGTTGGAGGATTTATTCGGGTGAAGTCCTGAATTCTAGCTGTGGCTGAGTTGGCCAATAGGCTGGCTGGAATGACTATTGGCCATTCATTATCAGCAGCGACTGATTGAGCAAGAGTGTTAAATGCGGTCCTGAACTCTGCATGAGAAACATGATCGCCCAAAGGTTCTTCGGGCTGAGGGGCTGACTGATTTCCATTTCTTCTTTTAGGAGGCATATTATGTAGAAAAAAGAGAGAAACAAATTAGACTGAGAGACTGACTTGTGATTATGCTAACAGGCACGACATGAATACTGAAAGAGGGTAAACTATTCTTAAAACATCTCATAGCCTTTTTCACATAAATGTGGCATGCAATACACCCATGTACAAGACTCTACTAGATGTGGCTTTCGGACTTCCTAGGTCTCTATTGAACCTTAGGCCCTGATACTAAGTTTATAATGACCTAATTTGTGAACCGAAAATGCTACATGGTGCTCATGACCCTGAGGGACCACAAGATAACCCATGACTGATAACTGTACCTGTATACTACATAAGATAACTTAATAATGTAGAAACATGCACTGAAAGACCATAAGGTTCAATACTGAACATAAATGAATGATATAACATTTGTGTGGGGTAATAGAATACCCAAAAATAAACTAAAAATACTGAATTCTAAACATGATAGTCTGTATCTAGTCTGAAAGTCTCTACTATCTAAAGAATATGAATAAGGAGTTGATGAGACATGTCCCCAACTAACTCCAACTAATAATCTAATCAATGAGATAATAGAAAATTATTACGTCCTTGGAAGATGAGGGCTCACTTCTACTATGACTGCTGAATCTGGAATCTACTATTGATCTGGAACTCGTGTCTCTGAACCTATGGTGTAACATAAAAAGAAAGCACACCATAGCGCGAATGCGTCAGTACATATGTACCGAGTATATATGTGAGGTAGGCTAAATGCAAGGGTTCACATGCATGCTAATTCTAACTGACTGTCTCTCATGAACTTGAGAATGCATACATAATTATGTAACTGTAACTGACCATGTGATATCGTGATTACTGAATCTGAATACTGATAACATGACATGACTAATAACATGAATGACTATATTTGAGTATAATTGATAACATGGGTGACTGTAGCAGACAATCCTGAATATGATGGAACTATCTGAGTTCCATACTGTATCTGACAGTCCTAAAATATGAAGAGCTATCTGAATTCTATTATTGAGATTGACTGACTGTATCTGATAGTCCTGGTTCTATAACATAAAACTGTGGGAAGTATTATCTAACCGGTATGCCCCAAAGATGCTATGATAGCTAACCTAGGGTCCAATTTGTGCCCTGATTAGAAGGGTGTCAATACCGCGCAACTAGTAAGGATAACATATGAGAAACCCTCATATAATAGGTAACTCTAGTGAGAACGGTCGGAACCCTTACATAACAGTTTAACCCACCTCATCTACCCTCATATAGCAGGCTACAATGTCTCAACCTATGCTGCTACTTATTTTTGGAATGGAAGGATTGCTTCTAGGAATCACACCCTCGTATAATAGGTGAGTCCCCATCCTTGGGTTTACTCAGTTCTAATTCCTACTTCCATCTGAATGGACACTAAAAATGATTTATTGAACTGAATTGAGCGTGGACTGAGTTACTAAATTTCCGTGGGTGACAAAATACTACTGATATCTAACAACTGACTGAGTCATGTGATCATGGAGATTTTTTTTGAGTCATAAGACTATCTGAAGTCTAAGAGTTCATAGCTTGACTGAGAGTATCGTGAAAACAAGACATGGATCTAGGCATACAACTAATATTTCGAGAACAAGTACCCCCAGGACTCGATGGAAGGAAATTGACATGACTTGATATTCTTAAATACATGATACTCACCACAATACGTTTCTTGAAGCATTTCATCAAACTTCTAATAAGCATAAGCTTGTACATTTATGGGGATTTTCATGAGATCATGCTAGTCAAGCAAATTTCCTTCATCTAGGTATTTAGTCAAACATATGGCAGGCATAGTACATTTAAACATCATGATATAGCAATTAAACATCATGGTTCAATTCCAATTTCATCATACAAGGTTTTAGTCATAAAATTTCATAAATCTTTATCTATACTAATCAACCCACATGGAATTTATCATCAAATAATGGAATAGAAATCAATTCCTCATTTATCAAGATGAAGGAGAACATACAAAGCATGAAAGCATGAAAAAAATCCATAACTTATAGTTGAAAAGGGATTCTTGAACTTCATGGACGAAAGGAGCCCATGAATGAACACTATGCATACCTTAGTTTGTGATTCATCAAGATTGATGGTGAAACCTTCTTGAAATTGGACCTTCTATGAAAACCCTAGCTTGAGTTCTTGAGAGTATTTGAGAAAAACATTAATATTTTGGATGAATAAGGGCTAAATCCCATTTTTGGAAACATATATAGGGGGGAAATTGACCTTTTTAACCCTGGACACGTAATTTAATTTTCAGTAAAATTTTTCAAATTGGGCCCTTGGCGCGATGTGACATTATCGCGCCGTGTCACTGGAAATGGACAATTGGAAAACTGCACGATGGCGCGATGCAGAGCTATCGCATTGCCACCTTGTCTATAACCTAAAAATTTGGCACAACGTGCCAGTATCATGGAGCAACATTGGAAATTGACAATTATCATTTGAGCTATCTCCGCGACGTGCTGAAGGTTCAGGTCAAATACTGTCTCACTAAAAAAGACCTAACTCTTCGCCCGGGTGTCGAATTTGGGCAAATTATATATCGATGGAAAGGTTATTCAATTTACCACGTGATAAGAAGTGAA
This sequence comes from Capsicum annuum, assembly GCF_002878395.1. Taxonomy (NCBI): domain Eukaryota; kingdom Viridiplantae; phylum Streptophyta; class Magnoliopsida; order Solanales; family Solanaceae; genus Capsicum; species Capsicum annuum. The sequence goes on from NC_061122.1 coordinate 190,603,197, forward strand.
AATTATGGAAATACCAGGTGTATAAGAATGAATTCTTATTTCAAAGTAAGTTCTAACATCCTTGAGATAATTTTTAAGCTAAGAAAAAATATGGGTATTACAATTTTGGGACGTCCCTTTTTAGTAACCGGGATTTCATTGATTGATGTAGCTACAGGAGAGTTGACCATGAGTGCTCATGACAAGGCTGAGGTGTTCGACGTATACAAGGAAATAAAGTGCCCGCAATATATGAAGAGCTATCTTCTATCACAATCTTGGATCTTGAGTCTAATTTTCACCTAATTATTTCCAAGGATCCCTTGGAGCGAGCATTGGTGGGATATAATATCTTTGGTGATATTGAAGCAGTTGAAATAGTATAGCTTTCGGATGTGGCAAGCATTATTACAAGAAATACCATATTTGAGTCACTGAATAAACCAATTGGTCCTACTCCCAAGGCATCTGTTAATGAAGCACCGAAGCTAGAGCTCAAAGATCTACCCTTTTATTTGAAATATGCTTTACTTGGTGAGGATGATACTTTGCCTGTGATTTGTCTGCATATTTATTTGATGTGCAGGTGAAAGAGGCATTGGCAATACTAAAGAGAAGGAAAAAGGCAATCGGATGGCAAATGTCGGATATCATAGGAATCAATCTTGCCTTTTATATGCATAAAATATTTTTGGAGAAGGGATATAAAGAGATTATGTAACATCAATAAAGACTAAGTATTGTGGTGAAAGAAGTAGTCAGAAAAGAATTCATTAAGTGGATTGATACTGGGATAGTTTATTCCACATCCGATAGTAAATGGGTCAGCCTTGTGCAATATGTTCCAAAGGAAGGAGGGATGACTGTTGTGACCAATGATAATAATGAATTGATTCCAACTCATACAATAACTGGGTGAAAGATCTGTATAGATTATAGGAAGTTGAATGATGCCACTTGGAAGTATCACTATCCCATTCCTTTTATTGATCAAATGCTGGATAGGTTGGCTAGACAAGAATATTATTGCTCTCTGGACCGGTATTTAGGCTATAATTAGATAGCCATAGCACCAAAAAATCAAGAGTAGACTACCTTCACCTGTCCTTATAACACTTATGCATTTAGATGTATGGCCTTTGGTCTTTGAAACACACCAGCAACTTTCTAGAGATGTGTGATGGCTATCTTCTATGATATGGTGGAGGATTTTGCCGATGTATTTATGGAAAATTTTTCTATTTTTGGTAATTCATTTGATATATGCTTGAAGAACTTAGATAGGGTCTTGGCTCGGTGTGAGGAGACCAACCTCGTATTAAACTGGGAGAAGTACCACTTTTTGGTCAAAGAGGGTATCATCTTTGGTCATAAAGTGTCACACAGACGACTTGAGATGGACATATCCAAAGTAAATGCCATTGAGAAACTACCATATCAAGTGTCAACAAATGGTGTAAGAATCTTTCTCAGACATACAGGGTTTTATAAATAATTTATCAATGATTTCTCAAAGATAGCAAGTCCCATGTGCAAGCTACTAGAGAAAGAGGTAAAGTTTGACTTTGGGGATGAATGTTAGAAAGCATTTGAGAATTTGAAAAGAAGATTAGCAGAAGCACCCATTCTAATTGATCCTAATTAGCATTGTCATTAAGCTGATGTATGATGTAAGTGACGTGTCTGTTGGGGAAGTATTGGGGAAGCGCAAAGATAAGCTATTTCACTCTATATACTATGCAAGTAAAACCTTAGATGCAGCCCAAGTCAATTATACAGTCATAGAGAAAGAGATGCTGGAACTCATCTATGTATTTAATAAATTTAGAGCATACTTGGTGGTCACGAAGGTAATTTTTCATATGGATTATGCTGCCATTCGGTATTTTTTCAACAAGAAAGATGCAAAGCTGAGGTTAATCAGGTGGATTTTTCTTCTCTAGGAATTTGATTTGGAGGATCGTGATAGAAAGGGAGCTGAAATCAAGTGGTTGACCATTTATCAAGGATTGAGAGTCATGCTCATGTTGCTGATGATACATTATGTATTTGGGAAGTGTTTTTGGATGAGCAGTTAATGGAACTAGACATAGCAGAGGTTCCTTGGTATGCTGATATAGTGAATTTGTTGGTTAGAGGTATGTATCCTCCCGATGCCACAAGTCAACAGAAGAAGAAATTGTTCTGTGATTCCCGCTCATACATGTGGGATGAGCCTTATCTGTTCAAATAAGGTGCTAATAGAATTGTGAGAAGATATATTTCCTGAAGTTAAATCCAAACAAGTGCTGGAAAGTTGTCATTCATCACTTTATGAAAGTCATCACGGAGGTGAATAGATAGAAAGAAAGGTATTACAGTCTGTTTTTTTGCCTATATTATTTAGAGATGCTATAACTAATGTGAGAGAATGTGATCAATGCTAGAGAATAGGCACTATCTTGAGGCGCCATAAAATTCCCCTGAATAATATTCTTGAAGTTGAGATTTTTGATGTGTGGGGGATTGATTTCATGGGCCTGTTTCCACCATTGAATAGTAATATGTATATTCTAGTGGTTATAGATTATGTGTCCAAATGGGTAGAGGTTGTAGCACTCCCCCACTAATGATGCTAGGGTGGTGATAAAATTTATGAAAAAGAATATATTTTCTCATTGTGGAACACCTAGAGCAATTATCAGTGATGGAAAAATGCATTTTGTGAATCGTTGGTTTAAAAACTTGTAGGCAAAGTATGGAGTCAGACATAGGGTGGCCACTGTGTATCATCCACAGACGAGTGGACAAGTGGAAGTATCTAACAGAGAGATCAAACAGATTCTACAGAAGACTGTTAATGGTTAGTGTAAGGATTGGTCAGTTAAGTTGGATGATGCACTATGGGCGTATCGAACAACCTATAAAACGCCTATTGGGACATCTCCCTATCATTTGGTGTATGCAAAAGGATGTCACTTGCCTACAAAGCTTGAGCATCAGGTTTATTAGGCAACGAAGAAATTGAATCTTGATCCGAAGATATTAGGCTTATTGGGCAGTGAAGAAATTAAATCTTGATCCGAAGATATTAGGCTTATTAGGCAGTGAAGAAATTAAATCTTGATCCTAAAGCTGTTAGGAGAGAAGAGGTTGTTACAATTTAGTGAACTCGACGAGTTTAGCTTACAAGCGTATGAAAATACAAAATTGTATAAAGAGAAAACCAATAGAACGTATGATAACAAAATTATGACTCAAGTTTTTGAGCTTGGTCAGCAAGTATTGCTATTCAATTCAGGGATAAAGCTGTTTCCAGGTGAAGTTGTGAAAATGACTCCTCACCGGTCTGTTGAACTTTGGTGTGAGGACAAAATTACTATGTTCTTGGTAAATGGAAAAAGATTTAAACATTATTAGGCGGATAATGTGGACAAGCACTAGATGTCCATCACATTTAAAGATGAATAAAGCTGAGTTTGGTCGTTCCACGACATAAAATAAGGTGTTGCATGGGAGGCAACCCATGAATGTAATATAAAATCATAGTTTATTTTCTATTTAATTGAAAAAAAAATAGAAAAAAATTCAAAAATACGAAAAGATGTGTCGAGCCACGACCAAAACTAAGGTGCTAGGTTGGAGGCAACCCACTTTTTCTTATGTGTTTTGTTATTTTTGTGGAGATTGCAGGAATGAGAAACTTCATGGCATGCAAAAAAAAATATGAGTAAATTTTGTGTTGGGAGGCTATCAGGTACATAAAAGATGTATTAAGTTAATGAAAAAAGGAAGGTAAGAAAAAGAGGGACAAAAGTCCCCCAAAGACACGAAATAGTAGCCCTCCATGATAGCCCCGCGTCGTGGACTCTATCCTCCATGATAAGGTCTGTGTCGCACTAAAGGAAAAATTTATGGAGGACAATTCCAGTAAGTCTCTGCGATAGCTCCGAGTCACGGAGCCCATTGCCGAGACTAAGCTCCGCGACGCAGAGTTTTTTTTTGAAATGTTTAATTAAAAAAGACAGGTTTTAACCCAACCCAACCTTTTATAACCCAAAATTCACCCTTTTTAATCAAAATTCCACTCATTTCCTATAACCCTAACGTACCATTCTTTCCCAAACCCTCTCTAAATGTTTAAAGCGTGTCATACCGAAGCTTTCCACCTTCCCTCTCCATCACTCCAACTTAAGTAAGTACTTAAGTCATTTTGATTCTAATTTATTAGCATTGAGTATTTAAAGAGTCACACTTTGAATAAACCTATTTTATTTATTGAATGCTTGAAGTGCTTGATGTTTTAAATCGAAAGTTGAATGCATTGAGTTATGGGTGCATAGTTAAATAATGTAATGTACGACCTTGTGCACTTTACTCATTCCACAATTTTTTAACTGTATCACTGACATGTGCTTTGAATTTTAAGTTGAACTCTTACTTAGTGAGTGTGATGGGCAAGATTACTGCGAATGTCTTCGTCTACCTGCTAGAACTAAAAAAGGCATGGGTGTGTGTGAAGATGTAGCATACTTCTTAGACCTACTTAGAATTGATAGTAATGTGATTAATGCAAAGAAGGATCATTCGATAGTCTTGTGATGCTCTGCAAAACCGTTCCCCTACTGTGAGTTGTAATTGGAGATGTGATGCCAACACTAAGTGAATTATGTTTGTAGTTTTGCATAGTGTTAATGTTGGCACCTGTGTTTAAAATTGAACTCATAGGGTTGTTAGAAGCTTTACTAAAAGAACTAAGCTGGTAATGATGTAGTATGTTAAATGTTGTGGAAGTAAAATAAAAATGTATGCCTGAAGTCTGAATAAAGCAACACCCAAGTGGTTGAATATATGTATTGTGGTGCCGTGAAAATCGGATTATAATGTTAAACATGGGAAGTCTGAGTACCCTAGTTTATAAACCACACACCTATGCTAGCAACTAAGTGTGGGGGTGTTTTCTACGTCTTTTCACACATAGTGTTTTCTAGTTCAAATGTATACTAACTTTGACATATTTTTGCATATATAGACAATAGATAACAAAAAGAAAAAGGGTATTGTTGGGACATCTGAAGCATCCAAAAAGAAAAACATACCAACTGGCTAAGTGCCAAGAGCTCCTGCTATCCCACACAGGAAAACACATAGATATAGGACCAGATGGGTGGAGGAGCCTAGCAAGAAATAGTATTTGAAGAATAATGAGATGAAGTACGCCCCGAATGAGTTCATCAATTGAGAAACATTACTAAGGGAATACCCTAACATGGTAAGAAGACTAGAGCAGTTGCACATGAATTTACTCTTGGAGCAGCCCACGGAGTGCAACTTGCACCTCACCAGAGAATTTTATGCTAATTGGGACCCTAGGGATCTCAAATTCTAAAGTGAAAATTCGTGGACAGGTAGTGACTTTCTTGACCCATGTTTTGAATGAAATTCTAGGCATCCTAAAGAAGATGCAGTCCCTCTAAGGCAGTTGAATATTACCCCATCATATGCATACATCAAACACCTGTTGTGAGAAAATAGGTCTATATCTATATAGGCTCGTCAAAGAGATAGTGGCCTTCACCTGACATTTCTGTATGATCAAATGAACAAAGAGGCACACATGTAGTTGAAGATTATTTGCCACTGCCTGATTCCAGGCAAAACATAGAAGATGTTACTCGTGATAGGGTCTGACTAATTTATTCTTTGATGAGGGATGATATTGAGATTAATATAGGTGTTTTTATCCCGTCCACAATGAAGAAGGAACGCTACCATCCGAGGCACAAATATGGATTTGGTGAATTGCTGACTAGGTTTTTCCAGAGTCACGAGGTTGAGGAGGAGGCACTAGATTACAGGCTAGTAGTGGAAACATACCCTATAGATCTGACTAGGACTAAAGAACAAGATATGGCTCATGGGCTGGTTCTTTGTACGCCAGAGCATATGGATTAAAATGATGAGATTATACACGTATATATGGGCTACAAATGCTCCAGATGAGAGTAGGGGGTAGACCAGCTATGAATAAGAAGATTCATGCTACTGAGCTGGATTACCCACTCAGTCATTATACCTAAAATTTGCTGTGGATAGGCCCAGAATTTGTAGAGCTTATAGATAATGATATGTCCACAGATGAAGAGCTAATGATGATAGATTCTGATGTTGAGTTAGAGGAGGAAGAGGTAGTGGATCCAAATATCGATGATGACATGGACGATGCTTGATCATAGAGTGTCGCACCATCTCATTACTTAGTTATATCTGTAAGCACTGAGGACAGTGCTATATTATAAGTGTGGGGTGGTGGTTCTCATCCTTCACATCTTTTATTTGCTACTCTATCTTTTTATTATTTATGAATATTTATTTTATTGTTGTTGTTGATGTAGTTTTAATTGACATTCTAACTATTTGATTTGTAATAGTTAGTAATTATGATATTTGCTGACTTGGTAATTTGTAGTGATTTGATTTTTTTTTGTTTTTTATTAGTTCATTACTTTTATTTTGTATTGTATTTAGTTCATATTTGCTTATCTAAGTTTCATTAAATTTTAAAAGTAAATTTCTTTTTGCCCTTAAGGTGATTTTAATAACACATCATAATTAGGTGCCTTCCTGTATGATGGATGGATGACAACTGTCTTAAGGGGATTATTCTTAGGAAATAAATAAGTGAGAAGAACCCAACCATAACTCTAGGTTGAGGTACTTTGTGTTGGGCTATTTGGCTACATGACATGAGACACTTGTTTTAGAGAGAAGCATGTCAAACTTAAAAGAGGGATGCTAGTTTTAGACACCTATTCTCAATTATGTGACTCTCGATTTGTTGGCTTAATTCTAAATTTGTGCAATTACTAGATCGAGAGCCTGTACGAATCCTATTAGAATCTAGCATGCACCAAGTGTAAGTGAGATTGTCTAGTTATTCCACATGTATAGTGATGTCTATAACTTGACTGGTGTGTTTACAAAGTGAAATAAAGGGTGTTGGATTTAGAAGATGATGTAGCCATTTTGTTGAAAGCCATGTTTCAGACCTCTTTTACCTACCCTTGTAATTATCCCTATTTAGGCCTGTTGAGACTACAACCTATTCTCCTTAGCATCCTTATATGTAGCATGTACCCCTTCTTTGTTTGACCTTAATTTGATCCAAAGCTCCTAGGCGCTTCAGTGAAAAATTAACTGAGTAAGGAGTTGAAAAATAAATAGAAAAAAGGTGATAGTAAAGCCCCAAAATATAGCTATGGGTGTAAGAATGGAGGTAAAATAAGGTCGGGAGTTAGGTGATGAAAAGAATAAAGAATGTTCAAGAAAAAATTGAATAGTGTGTTAAAAAAGTAGACTCCTTTTCACGGTGTATCTGAATCAGCTTAATAAGATGGGGCTAAAATAAAAGAAAATGAAAAGATAGATGAGGTGAAGAATTTGTTGTTAATTGGGTATTTGTAGTATTTGTGTGATGTATTAAAGAGCTTAGGAAGATTAGCCACTATTTTTACCCAAATAGTTTCTACCTGTCCCTTAGTTACATTACACCCTTTGAAGACCTACTTGATCCTAAATCATAATAATCGACTATTTAGTGGAGTTGCACACTAAGGGCAAGCCTATGGTTCATCATATATCATGTGTGAATTCCTTGCGAGAGTGAGCAAAATTTATTCTCTATGTGCCCATGCTTGTTAGAGATTGCAAAATTTTGAATGAAGTGAGGGTGCATGTCGAGGATAATTGGGTGACCTATAGGATTACTTGATTGAATAATGTGCAATGTTTGCCAGCACACTAGAGTCCATTTTTAAGGTTAGGAAGTTTGAAAATTGTAATCCCGTGCTTTCATAGGTGCGATGACATATTTTAGGTGAAGAGTAATAAGTCATGTGTAGCCTGTGTGAGCCCAATAAAACTGTCTTATTCAGATTGTGGTATAAAGTCTATTTGTGTTATAATGATTTTTTGGGATTGTTCGAGGAAGAATAAGATTCTAAGAGTGGGGTGGTCATCTTGGGCATATTTATCCGTACAAGTGCCAATATTTATTCATATTTAGACTTGTTCTATGATCTAAAACGTGTTAATTGTATTGTGTTTGAGTTATAATTGTATTCTCTAGCTAATAGACATGATTAGTTGTTGTAGGGCTCGATTGTAATAAAATTGGACGTGCTTTGATGCATTAATAAGAAGATTTTGAATTATGGAAGCACTTGAAGTGGCATGCTAAATACAAAGACACTAGAAAAAGGTTCGAAAAACATGGAATAAAGTGGGGAAGTAAAAATGGAATGTCAATTTCCAATGAGAGTGCACGATATCCCCGCGTTGCGGATCCTAGTATCCGTGATGGCCCCCGCGATGCGGAGGTTGATTTATTCAGCAGGGAATAATCAAGTGGAGGTCCGTGATGGCCCCGCACCACAGACCTTACCTCCACGTTAGGCTTCACAGCATGGTGAAAAGTAAATGTTGTGGAGTTGTACCCCACTATAAAAGGACTACTTAAACACAATTTGAAACATCTTGCAATACGTATAGCAAAGGAAAAAATAATTATGGGTGTTTATTTAGGGTTCTTCCATTTCTCATCTTTGAACATTGAATTCGGTACAATTAATTATATTTTCTTGACGTTGATTTCAAACATGAATGGAAACAAACCCTTGTTCTGGGGTTGAGGTCGAGAACATGAACATATTTCGATCTTCTTAGAGTAGTTAACATTGATTTATCGCATGAGTTATTTTTATTCTCTTGTTTCTACTATTTTAATGAATGGCCACTGTTAAAATACATCTATAATCCCTTTGTGAACCAGGAAGGAGAATCATTGGGATAGATCGAAGAGTTTAAGGAGCAAGTTTGTATTCTTCTTCATAACGAAGGATATGAAGTAGCGACTAAGATAGGAATATACCTAGGAGCCTTGTTTGGTTCAACTGCAGGAAGATAACTTAAAATATCTAAATGGATTGTTGCATTCCCACTCAATAATGTAGTTGTAATGTCCCTTTAGGCAGAAGATTAGAGGCTCGAAAAAACATAATCAAAATCTAAACCCTACGAATCAATAACCCAATAATCAATACGACCACAATAAGGATAGAGATGTATAGGATTGTTAAGAGTGCCTCGACCCTAGAATTCTCCCTCATATTATTTACAACGTAACTTACGTTGCGATTGTCACACTTTATTATTTATTTAGTTGTTAAATTATCAATAAATTGTTTAACCCATTTTGATACTCTGAAACACTTGAATACATTATTGTCAAAATTGAAGTTAAGTAAACTACTAATTAAGCATTCCTCGTGGGTACTATATCTGATACTTTGAGTCACTATATTACTTGTACGATCGCGTGCACTTGCGTGTGCTCTAGACCACAACAACAATAAATAAATAAATATTTTAAATTTAACTTGAACTTCTTTAATAAAAAAACTAATTGTTATACAGTAGATTAAATTGCAACAGTTTGAATTCAAAAAAAGAAAACTTGAAAGCCATCACTACTCCCACTTCATTTCCTCTTCTCACGAGTATAGTTTGGGATGGTTACTTTTCACCGTTTTACCTTCTTTTTTTCTGAGTTTTAATTAATCTTCTTACATTATACTTTTTCTCTCTTTCATATGTAGAGATGAATTTTTATAATATGAAATGGAAAGAACTGCAAGCACTATGCAATAAAGTTGGAACATGAAATTTCAGGTAATAGGTAATCTTAAGATAATGGATAATGTTTATTTATTTGTTTTTGAATTCAAGAAAATTTATGTTCTTTGTTAAATATGTACCCAAGAAAATGGTTAAAAATTCTTAATTCAAAGGCTATTATAGAAAAATATCTTGGATGATAACATGAATGATACAAAATCTCATGTTGTAAATATGAAAGGCTTATATTGATGAAGTTTTGTACTCTTTATATACCGTTTCTTCACCGGTATCATGTTTGTATGATCTTACGTTGTCGTTTTTTGCTTTCAATTTTTTGTAATTTGATATGGATCTATCAAGTTGTGGTCTTATATTTTGAAGGTTGTTGAGATATTTGTGATCAAATTACGGAGAAATCTACGCTGTGAGAGAAAAAGACAATTTTTTCAATACCGAGTAACAAATTTGCAATATGCACACTACCTAAAATCACTTGATTTACTCTTCTATGAAACACTAGTTTTGTTTTCACATAAATAAGAGTTCTTTGTGAACCTGTGTGAGATGATAACTCAATACGTGGTCCTGACTCTAAAAAACATCTTTACTAATTGCTTGCTCTAGCATTAGTTATACTAATCTATTTTCTCTTTATATTATCTTTGTTTGATTTCTTATCCAATTTCTTTTGTTGGGTATATTTTCATCTTCTTGCTTATGTATATATTTTTATAGTGTATATGAAAGCCTATATTTATTTGCTTGTCAATTTATCATTTAATTCTTTGCACTTAATTTATTTTTATAGTTTGTACATATACTAATAATCTTATTAATTTTGTTGTCTATCACAGATCTTTTTTCTCTCCATGTATAATCACGTACGAATAAATTATGCCTGATGGAGTAAAGAATTATGATAGTGAAAAATGTCTTCATATTGCTTCTATATGCTTTTTTTTTATTTTCAAAAGTATGTGTCTTTAAGGGAAGCCTTAGAATAACTGGTAAAGTTGCTGTCATGTGACCAGGAGGTCACGGGTTCAAGCCTTGAAAACAGCGTTTGCCAGAAATGTAAGGTAAGGGGCTGTGTATGATATACCCTTGTGGTGGGGCCCTTCTCCGGACTCGGACACCGCGCATAGCGATAGATTTAGTGCACCGGGCTGCCCTACCCTACAAAAGTATGTGTCTTGAGTAAATAAGTTGGATTCTAATAGCTAATTGACTATGTGCTTGTTTGAATTGACTTTTAGTTTTGACTTATAAGTTAAAAATCTTAACTTTTTATTTTATTATTTTAATCTTAAATCAAGTGTTTATAACCACCTTCTAAATTTATACTCAAACACTAAAATTGATGAGCCAATACAATTAGGCTCAATATATGTTACTTTTAAATCTATCATAATATTCTTATTTTAGGCGATAACATGTTGCACAACGTTCAATGATAAATTGAGATTGCACCAGAAAAGACATTTATGCCTACCTAGAGCAAGTCATACATTTAAATAAAAATGGTGCAGGTGATTATTTGAAGAAGCATGGGGATGTTGAACTTTCAACAATAAAGTAGGCTACTAAAATTAGCAATAAATTAGGATGTAACTATTTCAATTTTTCTGTATATGTTACTGCAACAGTACTTTTTTATTTATGTCACTTAAAATGTTATGTTCACTACAACTCATGTTTATATTACTGAAGACATGAGTATCTTAGAATTCAAACCTTTAAAAATGCATTCGATAAAAGTGGACAGTGATGCAAGTACAAAAACTTAGGATTGAAGCTTATACTTCTTATTGTATAGGTTTAAGTCATCAACATACCCTTAAATTTATTTCAAAATTTTATTTGAACCCCTCACTTTTGTACCTATTGGACACCTTTACTATCCCACATTGAAATCATTTAAACACTTTTTATGTGGCATAATGTGTGTGGAGCACGCATAAGAGGCGCACGAGAAAGGCATTTTGTGAGAAATAAAAGTTTCTTTATTCTTTCTTGCCTCTATGATTACGCATTTTATGGAGACAAAAAAAATTCTTTCTTCTTTCTTGCCTCTATGCCATTAGAGCCCTTTACTATACCACTAGTAAGCCATCGTTGCTACTTTCCCTCCTCTATCATCATCTTTACTTTTTTTTTGGCCCCATTGCCTTTTCTTTCAAAATTGATATAGGCGAGAGAATCAGAGGATCCAAAATAATTCTATCGAATTCTATAATATCATTTTTTAATAAACATATGCATTTACATTTTAATTTAAGTGACGATATTTGCTCGGAGGTGGCCGAAAATGGAGATGAACGTATTTAAGTGACAAAAATATGCTTTCTTCTTGCAAATTTAATTAATCGCTTCAGAAATCTTTTTACTTTTATAAAAATTAAAAAGAAATAAATTAGTAGAAAAGAACTATTTTTTGAACAAAAAAAAATGCAGGAATTAAGAGAAGATGGAGAAGACGCTGACCAATTTTGCTCCTACAGTTCGAATATTGAAAATCCTGAATTGATGCATCACCATTCCTTAAGATTATCCTTTCCCCCTTTTAGTTTCTGGGACTTGCTATCTTTGTTGTGTCAGTTCTTTTATGCACAAAACACATAATTATCAAGAATAATTTCTTTTGAAAAAAATTGCCTACTTACTAATGAATAATCATCTTCTTTTTGAGGTCCTATCAAACCATCAATATGTACTGATATAAAGAAGAAAAAAGGGGAACAAAGATGGCGCCCAACTTTGTGCTCCAACGGATTATATATATAAAGAAGAAAAAAAGGAGTTACAAATGTTTTTTTTTTTTATTTAAAACTAATTTTCCTTTTTTTTAATTATGTTATATATTTTAAACTAATTTTTTGACTCACATGACACATGTCAACATTGTATTCATCAAATTATCACGTCAGTGTGAATACACTGCACATGTTTTATACTTTTAATTGATTGTTAAAAAAATGTTCATATGATCCAAATTCACAGGGGTTGGGCACAAAAGTCAGTTGAGGGGTCCAAGTGAAATCTCGAAACAAATTTAAGAGGTCGTTGATGACATAAACTTATTATATATTGTATTGTATTATATCATACATACTGTACTTTTTTAATAAAAATAATATTTAAATAGATTGAATCATCTTTTTTGGTTACATGATCTCACATATCAATATTATGAAGGATAAACGTATTAGAAAAGTGAGTTACGAGGTATGACTACATAAAATGGTAGGATAAATAATAAAATACGATTATTAAATAATATGTAAAGGTAAAATGAGAAAAGAAATATGAGGTAATGACGCGATCCCACCAAATCATTCGTTACATAAGATAGGACTTTTGGTTGTTACCTAACGATAAAACTTAATGATACCATACGATAAAATTTAAGTAACAATCAAAACAAATATAATACTGAAACTAACAATATAATATAGTAAAATTTACTTATGGCATCTATCTATAATTAAAGAAAAGACGATTCAATATTAAAAAATAAACTTTATTTTTCAAAAAAATAAATCATATATCACTTTTAATTCAACCTTATCTCCAAATTAAAGTCATTTCTTATCGTATTTTTTACTTATCTCAAAATTTATCAATTTGTCATGATAATTTTCAATAAGCTTCAAATAACTTGCTTAACTTGAAAATGTGCATGCCTGAAAATATATATATAAATTAATCAAAAAATCATATGTAACTTTTTACAGTAAAATTTATCAAGTCACACAATAGTAGATTTGAACAAGTCTTTTCAATATCGCGTAGTGCATATTATTAGCCTAGTGATGAGTGATGACACTAACAGGTTACAAATTGCGGTACTAATGCTCTCTTGGTAAATTTTGAAAAAAATAGTTAAAGGATTTTTCTGATTAAGAAAATCTACAAATTCAGCTGATATATCATATAACTTTAATCGTTCAAATACTCGAAAGGAGGCTTCCTACCAGCACTAGAGCGGGATAAGTCAACCTTACCTTAGGTCAATCCCTTCCCCTACTCGCGCAAGCAACAGACCTTTTTTAACAACCTCTTGTGATTGATTCACTTCCTCCAGCATTGGCTTCCTTCTTACCTATGATATCCCCAAGAGCTAATTTGATAGCAGTTGCATCGGAGCTAACTTGGAAAGAGAGGAGGAATTCTTATCTGAGCTGATCGTTAGCGTATTTCTTCTTCTCGGGTGAAGCAGCTTACTCTTGCGCTATGCACTAGGGAGTCAGACTATGCTTCAGGCTAAATGGATAAGTAATTTTATCTCAAAATCTATACAGTGTACTTTTTTCATATATAAATATCACTTTTTGATGATCTCATGTAATACTATAATTTTTTTTTGTAGTAATGCATATTTTTTCACAAACATGTGTGAAAAATCTTTAAGTTATAACTTTGTCCAAAAAAGAATCATTAGAAATCTTATTTAAGAAAAATGAATAAGCTCGAAGTTCTCAATTACATGCTAATTTTGCTATATTTTATGTTTAGCTGATGGCTTTGTGTTTGTATCAATTTTAGTCTTCAATAATTTTTCATTTGATATCCTTTTGAGTATTCCTTTAATTTGTAATCTTGATCAATGATACAAATGTTTTACAATATCCAAGTTGATCAATTAAATTTATGAAATACTTCTTAAAAAATTAATTATGAATCTTAATTCACAATCTTTTGTGTACAAGAAAAGAATTGTAAGAATATGAGAATAAATAAATATTGCTTATTAAATTCTTGGAGTTCGTACCATACAACCTTCTATTTTCTATTACAAGAAAAAATACATTTAATAACATTATATATTTTAGGGATCTTTCTATGTGTATTGAAATTTTAAAGGGGTTTAATTTTTGTTTATAACTTAACTTAGATATTCATGTTTTTGTTTACATTAGTTTTTCTGGTATATTTTTGAAAATAAATGTGATGAATATAGCTCTTTATATAAGAAAAAAAAAATATGACGAAAAAATATGGTATAATTATGACATAAAATTGATCTTAAATTTCTATAAAAATATAATTGTTATTGAATTATTTGTGGTGATGTTCCGTGACAGATTCAAAATTTGAAGATTATGAAATGCTACATTGTCCAAATACAATACATGAGTTGAATATTTTAATCATGTATCCATTTTCATATATTGTATTACTATCTTAGAAAACACTATAAATTTTAAGGTAATATTAATTATTTTTTATTTTCTCATATGATTGTCATGGTGTATAAGTTCAATGTTGATATTAAATAAAATTATAAATAAAAGTGTCATTTCAGTTGGTATATTATAAAATAAAAATAAATTCGATTGTGTTATTATAAATTCATCTTTGACATTGTTTTGATACAACATCACACACACAAAAAAAAAGTGCATGAGCTTAAATTATATTGGTACTTTAATTTGTTATATGGCTTTATCACTGTAAATAAAAAAATTCATTCGATTTTAGGAAGGGCAAAATTGAGAAATAGCATACTTATCTCCTTAATTATGAGTTTCATAGCAACAGTTTCATAATTACATAATATAGCCAGTTGTATTTTGTATTTTTGTAAACTGTTGCTACAAAAATACAAATACATATGATTTTTATTGCCCTTATGATCGATATGTATTTTTTAGTTTTGCAAACTGTTGCTACAAAAATACAAATACATATGCTACAAAATGTAATTTGATAAACGCGTTGCTATTTTTTATAATTTAATACTTAAGTATGTTACTTTATGTAATGTCATTCACCAGATTGATTTATTTTTGATATCTACTATAAATATAAAAAGATTACGAACAATTTTAAAGGTATTGCAAATTCTTCTAATCTTGAATTACATTTTTTAAAAAAAAATTGAAAAAATATTTGAAACAACTTATAAGGAAATATTTTAATCTTATGATTCAAATTTAATAATTTTTTAAAGTTTAATTCAAAGTCAAAACTTTAATTTTTTTTAAAAAAATTATATATTCCAAGATTAAGGCAAGGTAATAAATTATTTAACAAAACAATTAAATTAACAGACGTAGGTACAAATGGGAGTTTGATGTTAAATTTTGTACTAATTTCAAACGCCCACTTGAAGTATTGCATAAACTCCCAAATATATGATTACAATTTAGACGAGAATAAGTAATAAACAGTTGGGCTAGAATTTTACCTAATTTTCTTGAGTTTCGAGCTCTATGCTTAGCAAGGTGGGATAACTCGTGAAAAAAATCATATGCAACTGCAAAAAACAAAAATCAAGTCAATTCATTGAACTTTTTCTTTTTTATTTAATTTGGCTTTTTATAAATCAACTTAAAAGGAGTTTTGAATACATGGACGGAAATTGTAAACTTTAAACCTATGTGGCCCAAAAATTGACCAAATAAACAAGGTTCAACCCACTTGATTTATCCGGCTCATGTTACTCTTTTAAGAAAGAGTAGGGTTTCTAAATTAATCCTTTTAGCTGATCTTCCCCCTTTCACCCCTCTTTCTCCATTGCTATGTTACTGAAGCTTTGATCTATCCTTGTTTAGCTCTAGGTGGTCAATACCCTTCCTTTGTTGTTCATTTCGGTCCAGCTTGCATGAGTATGTAAGCATCTTTATTTCTTTTTGTACACTTCTGAATCTGACCTTTGTTTTCTTTAGGTGAAGTCTTCAGTATTGTTTCTATGTTTTTTGGTACTATAAGAAAGGTATCGTCTACAGAAAGTTGTTTCTTTCCTCTTGTAAGTGTCTTGACCTGTTCACCTGTACTCCTATTTGCTTAAGATCTAGTCTCACTCTTGTCTCCCCACTTGCAGCTGTAGTTGGGATGGAAATACTTGGAAGCTCGGACCCTTTAACAATTGATGAAAAACAAGATTTTCAGCTTCTTACATTCTATCTGACCTGGTGACCCCATGGCGTTCTTTATTCTGGTTGCGCTATATCAGGGAAATGAATGCCTTCTCATCTTTCTGTTGTAACGTTGTGATGCTTTGATTTACGTTGTGACTACCCTGCTTTGACCCCTGTTTGCTCTTTATTCTCCAATTGGTGTAATCCTTAAATAGGGTCTACTCCATTTATCACTATTGACAATAGCTTTACCTCTTTGATGTTACTGTTGAAAGCTTGTAAAACTAACTGCTCCTCCTAATTCTATAGCTAAATTACAAGATAATCTGCCAGTTTGTTTCCCTCTCTGCATATATATTGGTAGATAACTTGCTTATTCTGCAACTGTTGTTGGATTTCTGTGATTTACTTGCTATACTCTATGGACTTTTCCAGCTTCCTGTTAGTATCTTCTGTATGAGTAGGGAATCCATTTGAAATATGACTTTGTGAAACTGTGTTTGCCTACAATGTTTAACTGCCTGCAATATAGCATTAGCTTCTGCTTGCATACTATCTGCATGTGACTGTGTTCCTACATGAGCATATAGTATATTCCCTGCTTCATCTCTCAAGCAATAAGCATAAGAACTCTTTTCCTCTGCTTCTCTAAAAGCTTCATCAGTATTGTATTTGACCCACCCATGTTCGGGTGCCTTTCATTGCACAACTATGACTTTTATTTTGCATTTAATTCTATCAAACTCCTCCAGTATCTGTGGCCAGTCCATAGAAGACTCAAAGTTAGGCTTCCTGACCATTAGTAACAGCCTCAAATTCCTTGTTATTTTATGAATAAGTCTCAATCCATTGATATTTTTATTCTCATGCTTCTTCTTATTTCTCCTCTTCCAAATCTCCTATAATATAATACTAGGTAAGGCTTGAAAATAAGGTAGTTCTCTCTTCTTAGCTCTTGCCTTCCACTAACTAATTACAGTATTCCTCAATGTTAGTCCTTGAATATTTATACCTGTAAAAGAGGAAAAATAGAACCAGGTCCTGTTAGCATAAAAAGATCTTCTGAAGACATAAGTTATTGTCTCCACTGCAGGTTCATCACAACACCAATATTTTGATGGGCCTTGCACTCCCTATCTTCTAAATTTATCATCCACAGGTATTGTGCTCCTCCACAACCTCCACATAAAGAAACCAATTTTAAAGGGCAATCCCTTAACCCATATACACTTGTATGTATCACTGACTTGCCCTTTATCTCTGATGTACTGCCAAGCTGATCTCACTATAAATCCCCATTTAGCTTCCAAAGACCAAACTGGTATATCATTTCCTTCTTCTATTGAAGGTTTCACCTTATGAATGATATGTTCAACCATGTCTGGGTTTAAAATTCTTGTAAGTGTTTGCTTATCCCAGCTTCCCTCCTTTACCATATCTTTTACCTATTGAAACTTGTCACTAATATCACAGTTGCCTTCAAGCAGGGAGAACAGATCACCTTGACCTTTCCAATTATCTAACTAGAGATCTACATTTCCTCTCCTCATCTGCCATATTATAAGATGCTCCGTTAAATCTCTGGCTTTCAATATTTTCTTCCATACCTGTGAACCAGCAACACCTGTTTTCCAAATAACCTTTGAATTTTACAGTATTTGTTATACATATACTCCCTCCACATGGACTTAGATGTCTTGAAATTCCATCATAATTTGCAGAACAATGCCATTGAAATATCTATCATTTTTCTAAACCCCAATCCTCCCTCATTCTGTGGCAAACAAACCTCCTGCCATTTCACCCAGTGCCTACCTTTTTCACCAATTTTACTACTCCAGAAAAACTGAGCTAGAGCCTTTTGAGTTGTATTCATCACATTAAGGGGTGGATTCATCACTGACAGGCAATGGATTGGGATGCTTTGTAATACAGGTTGTATCAGTACAGATAACAATTTTCCTTTCCAAGCTTGAATTTTATTTGTTATCTTCATCATCAATTGTTGATAGTAATCCTTCTTATTTCTCATGTACAAAATTGGACACCCTAGGTAATTAAAAGGAAAATCTCCTCTTAGTATACTTGTAGTTACTTCTGCCATCACCACAATTCCATTTGATACTCCTTTATGCAAATATATTGCACTCTTCCCTTTGTTAATTTGTTTTACCTGATACTACTTTATATCTCTCCAAAGTTGAAGAAACCATCTGCAGAGTTCTCACCTCAGCTTTACATAGAATGATCATGTCCTCAGCAAATGCAAGGTGATTCATTTTAGGACTTCCTCTTGGTATTCCAAACAACCTAAACTTCTTATTCAACATAAGTTTCTTCATATTTCTTGATAGAACTTCAGCAGCAATGATGAACAAAGTGGGTGATAACGGATCACCTTGTTTTAATCCTCTTGTAACCTTAAAGAAACCTTTAGGCTGCCCATTAAGTAATATGGAATACCAGTTATTTTCCAATAACCTGAACACCATATTAATTAACATTTCTGAAAACCCCATTTTCCTCAATGCCTTTTTCAAAAACAACCATTCCACCCTATCATAAGCCTTCATCATATCCAATTTTATAACCATATTAGGAGGCTTACCTCTTTTCTTAATTTCTGAGACAATCTCCTATATAATTAATACATTCTCTGTGATACTTCTACCTTGTGAAAAACCTGTCTGCTCTGGAGAAATTAACTGTGGAAGTAGCCCCTTTATCCTCTCATGAACTATTCTGGAAAATATCTTATTAAAAAAGTTACTCAATGAGATAGGCCTCAAATCTGAGAATGAATTCACCACCAGTTGTTTTGGTAACAACAACAACTTGGTGTGAGTGATGAATCTGGATAAAGTATGTCCACAGTAAAAGGCTACTGCCATATTCTGAATATCCAACTTAATGATATCCTATGCATCTTGAAAAAATGCACTTGTCATTCCATCAGGTCCAGCACTGTTCCTGTTCAATCCCATAATAACATCTTTAATCTCCTCTTCTGTAGGGATTCTCATTAGTTCAGTGTTTTGTTCTTTTGTTACCATAGTAGGTAACTCATCAATCATTGAAAAGTCTTTGGCATCTCTTTCTTTAGTGAACTATTTATGGAAAAAAGTGACAACTGATTCTGCAATCTGACTTGTTTCTTCCATCCAATGTTCCTCATCATCTTGTATTCTTTTGATCCTGAGTTTATTTCTCCTCCCTTTACTATTGTGTGAAAAAATTTGGTATTTCTTTCACCATCTTTAAACCAGTCATACCCAGCCTTCTGTCTCTAATAATCTTCTTCTCTTTTCAGCTGTATGTTCATCTCGCATGTGTTTTAAACAACAGCTCCCTATTAGTTCTACTTGGATTTTCCTCAAACTGTTTTTATCTTACCTTGATAATATCTTCTAAAGTTGCAATTTCTTGGAATATATTACCAAAGGTCTCCTTACTCTACCTTGTTAAAGCAGACTTAGTGTTCTTTATTTTTTAATGAAACACAAAGAATGGATCTCCTGTCAATTCAGTTTTCCAGCTATCCCTTATGATATTCAGACAAGACTCTTTCTTTAAACAAAGATTTAGAAATCTAAATGCTCTGATTATTTATTCCTTTTCCATTCTGCATTGTATGAGCAAATGTGCATGATCAAACCCACTCCTTGGCAAATCTTCAACCTTTATTACTTGAAAAACGTTCTGCAAGCTTTCATTACACAAAATCCTATCAAGCCTTTTGAAGATACACCCCTCATCAGTTTTCCCATTACACCAAGTGTATTTACTCCCTTTAAATTGAGGCTCTTCCATGTTACACAAACTGATACACTAATTAAACTCCTGTGTTTCATCAAGTGTAACTGGTAGACCCTCTAACTTTTCATCTTCATGCCTAATCACATTGAAATCTTCCCCTAATGTCCATGGAATTTGATATGCATCAGCCATGTCTACTAAGGAGTCCCATAAAAATTGTCTTTCATTTGAATTACACTTAGAATATACCACAATAACCATGAATAACACCTCAGCATTTTGTAGCTTAACTGATATTTGCTGCTCTTCATCATTCAATATGTTCATTTCCAAATCTTCATGAATAAAGGCCCAAATTTTCCCAGACACATTCACCAAAGCATGATTTAAGCCTAATCTCCTTCTATACTCCTCTATTTGATATCTATCCTGAAAGGGTTCTATGATCCCTATGAAGTAAAACTGACATCTCCTATGCATTGTGATTAATCTTGTGAATGCCTGTTGATTGTTAATAAACCTTATGTTCCAGATTAATACATTCATGTTGATTTGGTCTTGGTTGACTGACTCCCTATATTCATTGTTGTTGAACTGGTGTTGTTGTTCTTTTTTTTATTTTTTCTGTTTGTCTTTCAATGCTACAACCTGCTTTGGAGATAAGTCAGCTTCTTTAGCTATCTACTCAATATTATTATCCAGTGTAGTGACATCCATGTATTCTTTGTCTTTATTACATGCTTCCAGCTGTCCTTAAGATTTTATAGATAATGGCGAGATCCCATCTAAAACCATCAATTACATTGATTCTGCATCATATACCTGCAACTGCTTATCATCAATGCTTATTTGTTCTTCCTGCTTCCTATTCAGCTCATTTTCTGATTCTTCTTTGTTCTTCTAAATTTCTTTTGTTGTTAACTCCTTCTTTTGTTCCTCCATACTTTGTATTGAATTAACTGCTTATTGTTGTTGTATAAATATTTTCCCCTCTTGACCTTTTTCTGTATTTGTGCCAAATACTTGGTTAACCCAGTCTTTTGTACTGAGCTTCTCATTATCTAGTTATTTCTTCAGTCTGTCATCCTGTTCTTCTTCATTATTGTTTGAATCCTTGTCTACCTGTTCTTCTAATGCCCCAAATGAATTTGAAACTTCCACCTCCTTATTCTTGTTCTCCTCTACTTTTCCAAGTATATGACCATGTTTATTCCTCCTGATCCATTGTTAATTTTTAATATTTCTCCTGGCTATATCATTGTTGTATTGGTTATTCTTTTGTTGGTTCTTCTCAGTATTATCTACTTGTTCTTTCATCTTTTTCCTTTTCTCTTTCTATTTCTCATACAGTTCTGGATGAGCAGTCCAACATGTAGCAGCATCATGGCCTTGTAAACAACAATCCTTACAATATTTGGGCATATAGTCATACTGAATTTGCACCCACTTTGATTTGATATCATCTGTTAAATCATTCTCCTCATTTATTCTTATTCTATATGGTAAATCAGCCACTAAATCCACTTCCACCTTCACTTGACCACAACTTGGTCATGTATGATTCTTAGTTGCTAGATCTACAGTGAGTGGGTTCCCTACTGCTGAAGCAATGGAAAAAATTGCATTTTTTGCAAAAAAATTGGGAGGTAGTTCAAGGAAATAAATCCACGCTACTGCAATGGTAGTTTCCACATCAGGTTCGAAGTTCTCATCTGCTAATATCTCCCATTCGCACTGATATAAAAAGCTGCTGATGATAACGATTGAATGTAATCTTCTAATGCTTCTAAGTTTATCAATACATGTCGTTCATCCAAAACTCCTATATTACATTGTCCCTTGATCCCACATTGGTTTGGTATTGATTTTCGCAAAATATCAATACGAGGTTTTCCATATGAGAACTTTCCAACGATAGCAAATTGAAGTTTTTCCTGCACTATCGGGTTCTGAATTTTTGATGTCTTCCATGTAATTGATGGCTCTCCATGCAGCATTATCACTGGTTTACGTGAAACCCTAATAGTATTATGGTCTACAGCTTTTGTTTTCACCAGATCTACATACTTAACGTTACTAATCTCATTAGGCATGTTTTGAAACATATTGGTGGCATCTGGTGGGATAGTCCCACCGGCTATGGTGGCCATATCGGCTGGAAAATCACACTTTTTTGGGATATAGTCTAGTAGGCAGCTAAAGAGAAACTAGATAAGCTAATGAGCTGATTCCCACTCTTGCGACCACATAAATATCATATAAAGGAATTTCTAATGGGGATCTACTCATAAATGCAAGAAATTTCACTAGCAAAATGGGACTTAGTTACAAGACCTACAAATTATGGAGGTTGCGGAATTCAAAAAATAATTCATTGCACATCATATGCTGAAAGGTTTACACTTTACACCAACCAAGAGTTTTGACATTGCAAGAATAACAAATACACGATTATCATGGCCTAAATTCGGGATCGTGATGACACCTATCCGATCCTCCGTGGTAGATAAGCCAAGAACAAAATTTCAAATACAATATTCCCAATGGTAGAAGTGAAAGGAAATATGAACATAATAAACACTGAATAATCCCAAACATAGGTTGATGGATTAAAATAGTTAAACTTAGATAATCTCAGGTCTGATAGTCACTAATACAAGTCACTAAATACAGAAACCAAAGAAAAGTTTGAGTATCTCAAAATGCGAAAATGCATAAAGATAATGCTAGAGGAGATCTCAACAGTTTCTGAAAAGAATAACAGCTACCTCGAATCTCCAAAGATGCTAACACCGAAGGAACTACAGGAATCAATATCCAGAGGTCTTCAAATCGGTACCTGCACGTATGGTGTAGAAAAAGCAAGGGTGAGTACGGAACCACACATACTCAGCTAGCATCGTCGACTAATCCAAATTCAAAGTGGTGACAAGTAACATCATATCATCCATCTAAAACAATCATATAATCTGCACTCAAGAAAGTCACCCTAATCTAACTGATAACCAAGTCTAACAGTCATAGGGATATCATAACACAGTTCAAGAAATCTTCAATACAGTGAAATCAAGTAACAGATATTCAAATACTCAATAAACCATATAAAGCCAACAAATACACCTTACTCAATCTGAACTAGGAATGAATGAATGTTGTGCAATGCAATGCATATGCTATGTACAAACCTACCGAGCAATGGCTTCAAGGTCAGGACCCATGGAGGACTCACAAGGTCCATGTATTATGTGGGCATGCACTTTGATCCTAATAAATATATTGTGCATGCGTGCACTCCGACCTCAATAAATAAATAAGCAATATTGTGCAGATGTGCACTCCGATCCCATATGAAATACAATGCATGATGGCAAGCGTGCAACCCCGACCCCACTAATATTTACCATAGTAAATCAACCCATAGTATTAGTAAATAGTGAAAAACAGTTTTAAACATACAATTGACTTATTTTAACCCCTTAAATAAAACTGGTACCCGTATAGATGCTCATCACTTCACCTATACGGGTCCCCCATTCTCCATTACTCCCATTAGACATAATTAACACATAAAGACTTTGAAAAAGCGCCTAAGAAAGTCTCAACTTGCCTCGAATTGAAGCCCAAGCATCAATTTATAAACTTGTGTATTCGTAAAGCTTCCAAATGGTCAAAATCTTATTTTCTGTGAGAATACGAATCTAATGACTCTTATATGCTATTTTTTGCTCGAAAATATAGTCAAATCTCAATTTTCACGAATTTCAAATCTATAACTGACTCTTAATCGTCTACCCAAACTATATCTCCATATCGTCGCTCAAACTTAATTAAAGAATATTACATCTAATATGTCAATACCATATCCCAGAATGAAATTCAAATCAAAATCCTATAAAAACAACTGAAACAATAACTTATAATTATCAAACTCCACGCTTAGACCTTAATTTCTCAATCTATTTTAATCTTCTTTCATAAATATAATGCCAAAATAATGATTTAGGTCCAATCTCTAAAGGCATGCTATCATTATCGGTAATGAAAAATAGGATTTCCGTAATTATAAATCAATTTATTCTATATATAGAATAATGAAACTTTCCTACAATATACTACCGTATCTCAAATTTTCTCATAGTATTAGTAAAAACAAAAGGGAAAAGGACACTCTATGATCTTTTTAAAAGATAATAGCCCAATTATAACCCAAGTTTGACGTTTGAACAAATAATGTCCAGTCGGCTAACAAATGCCATTTTATGGCCATTTCCTAATCTTTCCCAATTTGAGTCAATTTGATCCACGTAGTCCATATACGATACTGATACAGTCTATATACAATACTGATACAATATTCAACTTAGGAAATTTGGCCCTTTTAAAAATATTTCAATTTTTTTTCTATAAATTTTTAAATTGATCAAATATTCTACTTTTTTTATTCTTTAGAAATAATAATTAAATTATATAAAAATGATATAATTACCAAATAGAATATGATTCTATATAAGATATATGTATAGAAATTGTATAGTTCTATCAAATATGTATCTGTACAATATATAGAAAGTGTATACAAATTATATAATTGTTGTATAAAACGTGTAAAAAAAAGTACAGTTATTATATAAATTATGTATCAAAACTGTATAATTTCTGTATATAATATTTATGTATAAGATTTGTATAAAATCTGTATAAAAGTTGTGTAAAAATGGCATAGAACCAGTCAGTAAATTAAAATGGCTAGAAATTAAAATTTAAATTCCATGGTCATTTTCAAAGAAATAGTTTAATTTGAAGTGCAAATGTACAGTTATTATATAAATTATATATCAAAACTGTATAATTTTCATATAGAATATTTATGTATAAAAGTTGTATAAAACCTGTATAAAAGTTGTGTAAAAATGGTATAGAATCAGTCAGTAAATTAAAATGGCTAAAAAGTGAAATTTAAATTCTATGGCCATTTTCAAGGAAATAGTTTAATTTGAATTGCCGTTTATATCCTTTCCCCAAAACAAAATTGGTTAATTATTGGCCCATCTTTCTAGAATTCGTTATTGGTAAAAATATACTAATAAAAATAAATAAATAGTAGTTCATTCTCTAATGTTACCTATTTCTTGTACCCACACTAACATCTTGCGCACCACTGCCCCACCGCATCAGTATAGAAGGAAAAAAATTAACAATAACTTCAACAAAGTATTTATTTACTTGAACAAAATTGGAGAGAATCTCTCAAAGCAGTGGTGTAAACGAATTTCAGTGTTAACCATCCTGCCCCTCTCCTTCTCCCTGTGACTATCTGATTCTATTTTTATTAAAATATTAAATCCTTCTAACTTACATTCATTTTTATATTGACCATATAAGTAATTAAATTGTGGTTTTGATCTCCCTTAAGTCATTAATTAAACTAATAATCCAAAATATCCAAAACTTTTAATAAATTCTCAAAATTTATTCGAAATTTCGAGGGAACAAACTGAATATGTATATCAACTAAGAATATAGTACAAACCTATTGAAAATATTATGAAACTAATCTGAGGTCATCTCGATCAAAGGTTGACCATGATCGAACCTAACTTTATTAAAACTCAAGAATCCGAATAATGACTTAAATCACCTCCGAACACCTCAAGAATCGACACTACCCATCCCTATAAGTCATAATTAACATCTAAAAACTATGAGGAGGATTAAAATAAGAAAAAATTACAAAACGACTTAAAGGGTCGTTACATCATCCACCACTAAAACAAACGTTCATCCTAGAATGTGAAAAGAAAGAAGGTACTTGGACAATTGATAACGTCCAAGTTATACCTTCTCTCAGAAGATGATACAGTCGCTGTCAAATATAGTAATCCAACAAAGATTGAGGTCAAATTCCAAGGGAATACATGGACTGCGTATTTCAAATGATGTAATCAATGAGCAAAAACTGGAAAAGTAAATGGGAGGATTTGAATAGCAATATCGAACAAGGAGAAAATATCAACTTCGGTTGGGATCAGTATTGGTGAACAATAGGATTATGTTTCCCCTGGCTTATAAACTTCGTAGGCCTCGTGTTTTGTTGAACCAGTCCGATAACTTGCATGCAGAACCAATAAGTTATGTACCATCTACAGTCATTTTGGATGAGTAGACAGATTTTACCCTTTACCTCTTGAGTCTCAGGATGTCGCATTACTAACCATATCTTGATCTCAGTTAACTATTACCTTTTGCGTATGTAATTATTAGATGAAATCTAACTATCTTGCATAGATAATACTGTAATACCCTTTAAAATTCTAATCTCATTCTAGCTTCTAGTTGCAAGCTTAAGGAGTTCAAGGCTTGAAATTTTCACTAAGTGTTGAGTACTTAGTCATTTTAAAGAACTCCTAAACTTCATAAATTTTTATTTTGCCCTTCTCGACCTCGAGACGTCGATTTTTGAGTCGATTCATGTTCGACGTTGTTAAAGGTACATCTCGAAGAAGTTTTGGGATTTTTAGACAGGCATAGGGGCGTGTTTGGGAAATGGAAGTGGAAGCCCTCCCTCCACAATAAGCACGTGACAGAGGGTTTGCTTCGCTAGACTAGGTTTCAAGGCATGGGGCTTGCTCCACTGGACTGAAGCCAGCAGTGCGGGGCTTGTTCAGCTGGACTAGGGGTCACGGCGCACCAGTGCTTTTTCGTCAAGATCCTTGGTCATTAAACTAAGGGTCATTTGAGTCATTTTCCTCAACCCAATTCGTCCTTAACACGATTTGGGACTTCCAAAAGGGCATTATTTGTCCCTTTCACTCAAAATTACTCTCAAGAAACCCTCCTATTCTCCCAAGAACAAAACCTAGGCTCTTTCATCAAGAAATCAAGAGTTCAAGCTTCCAAGTTCAAGAAACCCTCAAGAAATCTTCAAGAAACTATCTATTGAGGTATGCGGGTATTCATCAATAGGTCTCTTTCACCCATTGAGCCCAAAAACCCTATTTTTACTTACAAGTATAAATCTTATCTTACTTTATTAAATTAATCCGTGAATTTCATCCTAAATTGACTAAAAGTTATGTCTACAAATATTTCCAAGTGAATTACGCTATTTCATATTTTGAATTGCAAGTTTCCATGTCGCAGTCCATTGATTTCATGTTAAATCCCTGAATTACAAATTGAGCCATGTAATCATGTTGTTTTTTCATGACTAAGGCATTCCTATGTTCAAGTTTATGCTTATCACTTGTTTTGGTAAAATGTTTATGCTTTGGATCTTTGAATCATGACTTTCATATTATAGTTTTGAGTGTTAATAACATATTTTTATGATCAGTCATTACTGGTAGGTTATGAATACATGATACCTATGTGTTTTACATGATTTTAGATTTTCAAGTAATAAGTCAGTTAAGCTAAGAATTTTATCATTATACTCAAATGTTTATGATTATGATGAGCACTATCAGTAAGGATGTTTAGTTGAATTTGTCTAGTTCAGCATCTGTGTCAGTTCAGTTGGGAGTAGGATTTGGCACTAAGCAAACCCAGGGATAAGGGATCACCTGCCAGTAGAGGGTGTGACCTTTAGTAATAGTCCCTAAGATCCAAAACTATATAGCTTGCATAGGTTTGGGATTTCTTCATTCCAGTTGAGGGTTGACACATATCATATAAGAGCACCTGCCAGTAAAGGGTGAGTCCTTAGTCCTTCGAGGCACTAGTTTAGTGGATCCACACAGCTAGTGTTAGTACCCATGGCAAGGTACTGACACCCTTCCAACTAGGGTTACAGGTTGGACCCTGATTATCTCAGATTGGGTCATGTCAGTTATATGATACCTCTTACATTTTAGTCAGTATTTCATTATAGCTCAGCTCCAGTTTGCTTGACCAAGTGTATAGATTATCAGTTTTTCAATTATATAGATTTCAATCTTTTAGATTAACAATTATCTTAGTAATATATTATACTTGGTCTTTCATTCTCAGGTCTTACATGTTGATGCATTCATTTTCAGTTATTTCATGCATTTCAGTTAATCCTTATCTCACATACTAGTACATTCCAATTAATGACCACATACTTTTTCTTTGTGCTATATTATCTTATAACATAGGTTCAGATGCTCAGTTTCCCAACTGTTCTTAGACAGCTCACCGTTACCCAACAGTAGTAGTAGTGAGTCCTCATCCACCGAGGACATGATATACTTTTACAGTTATTTCAGTATTTCCTTATGTTTAGTTAGTCAGAGTTAGTTTGGAGGTTTATCCTATCAACTTCTCATAATTTTTAGAGGCTTTCAGGAAATCAATTAGGTAGTCAGTCAGTTCTTTTAGTATTTATCAGTTAGTTTTAGTTAGGTAATTCAGTTTCTAGTATTTTATCATATATTTTAGACATGTCATTATTGCGTATTCCATTATTCATATTTACAGTATCTTATCAGTTTATCTTTCTTACATGTGTTGTATTGCTATTTTACTCAGTGCTTATAGCAGGTACCAGTTCATGGGTTCACTTATTGTCACTGGTGGCTGTAAGCACCATTGTCGTGACTTGGGGTTAGCCTCAGGATGTGACAAAACTTGGTATCAAAGGCAGGTTTTAAAGTGTCCTAGGGTTTTTGGAAACTGCATTGAGCAGATTCTTGTGCATGTTTGTGAAGCACGCCAGACTTATGGGCAAGAGGCTATAAGATGT
This sequence comes from Capsicum annuum, assembly GCF_002878395.1. Classification (NCBI taxonomy): domain Eukaryota; kingdom Viridiplantae; phylum Streptophyta; class Magnoliopsida; order Solanales; family Solanaceae; genus Capsicum; species Capsicum annuum. The sequence goes on from NC_061122.1 coordinate 190,632,156, forward strand.
TTTAGGAAAGTTTTCCTTCTTTCAGTATTCATGTTATGTGAAAGAGCATGAGCTCTGTTTAATTCCTCTTTCTAACTTATCCTTCTTTTTGTCTATAAACAATGCCTCCTAGAAGAAATAATGGAAGAAGGAATAAGGATCAGCCCACACCACCACCTATTCAGGAAGATCCCCTGAATAAACATGTTTCTCATGTCAAATTTAGGGCCGCTTTCACTACCCTAGCCTATTTTATAGCTTCTCAGAACAACCAGCAGGTTGTTTCCCTAGCCAATCCAGTGGCAAATACAGTTATAGTTAGGCTTTGAGATTTCACTCAAAATAATCCTTCTCTGTTTTCTGGATTTAAGTCTGAGAAGGATCCGTAGGAGTTTCTGGAAAAGGTACAGAATGAGACAGATATCATAGGATTCACTTCAAGTGAGAGTGAAGAGTTGGCGGTCTATCAGTTGTAGGATGTATCTCACACCTCGCTTAAGTAGTGGAAGAAGGACTGAGGTGTTAATACAGGAAAGGTAGAGTGGGAAAAGTTTGCCATATTTTTCTTAGAAAGGTTCTTCCCCCTAGAGTTGAGAGAAGCTAGGGTTCAGGAGTTCATTAATTTAAAGTGTAATATAAGCGTGAAAGAGTACTCACTTAAGTTCACCTAGTTGGCGAGGTATGCTCTTACTATGGTGGCAAATAATAGGTCTAGAATAAGTTAGTTTGTGTCTGGTGTATCTAATAGTATGATCAAGGAGTGTAGGACCGCCATATTGATTAATGAAATAGACCTATCTAGACTCATGGTTCATGCTCAACAGATTGAGAAGGAGAATCATAAGGAAAGGGAGAGAGACAACAAAAGGGCCAGAACAAGTAGTTTTAATTTTTTCAGCCAAGGTTAGAAAGAGGTAATCGTTCTCAGTTCCATCAGAAACTTTTATCCCCTACTTCATCTTCAACTAGTGTGCCAGTGCCTAAGTTTAGGAAAGACAGTCAGGATAAGGTGCCAGGCTCTAAGTCCCAGGGCAGTGTGAATAGTAGTCGTACTAATCTGCTTTGTTAAAAATGTGGTAGGAATTATCAGGGTAAGTGTAAGGCTTGTAGTGACATGTGTTTTGGATGTGGCAAGCTAGGCCTAGGCTTAGGGATTTCCCAGGGGCTGTTCAGTAGGGTCAGTACAATTGTTCTCCATCCAGTCTCCCAACTCAGTAGTATGCCACTTCCAGTGCAACCAGTGGGCAGCGCCAAAATATATTATATGCTCTCTAGACTCAAAATAATTAGGAAAGTTCTCCTTATGTGGTTACGGGTACGTTACAATTCTTCCACCTTCATATTTATGCATTATTAGATACCAAAGATTTACTTTCTTTTATGAATCCATATATAGCCATCAACTTCGGTGTCAGTCCTGAAACATTAGTAGAACCTTTCTTAGTGTCTACCCCGGTGGGTAAATCAATTATAGCTAGGCGGGTATACAGAAATTTCTCAATCATAGTTTCTCAGAAAGTTATTTTAATTGATCTTGTGGAGTTAGAGATGATTGATTTTGATGTCATTCTCAATATGGATTGTGTCCACTCATGTTATGCCTCAGTTAATTACAGAAATAGAATTGTCCAGTTTCAGTTTCCTAACTTCGGAATAGATCTCCTTTTAGATACCCAACCTATATCTATTCCACCTTACAAAATGGCTCTAGCTGAGCTTAGGGATTTAAAAGAATAGTTAAATGATCTCTTAGATAAGGGTTTTATCAGGCGTAGTATTTCTCTATGGGGCACTCCATCTTGTTCATGCATAAGAAAGATGGTTCTCTCAGAATGTGCATCGACTACCGTCAATTGAATAAATTAACAATCAAGAATAAGTATCCGCTCCCTAGAATTGATGACTTATTCGAATAACTTCAGGGTGACATTTATTTCTTTAAGGTGGATCTCAGATGGGCTATCATCAACTTAGAGTCAGAGAATGTGACATTCCAAAGACACCTTTTAGAACTCGATACAGTTACTTTGAATTTCTAGTTATGTCTTTTGGACTAACAAATTCCCCTACAACTTTCATGGACTTGATGAATAGGGTGTTCAAGTAGTACTTGGACATGATCGTCACAGTCTTTATTGATGATATACTTATCTATTACCGTACTGAAAATGATTGTGCAAATCATTTGAAGGTTGTGTTGCAGACCCTTAGAGATCATAAATTATTTGTTTAGTTCAGTAAGTGCGAATTTTGGCTAAGATCAGTAGCTTTTCTTGGCTATATAGTTTCCGATGATAGAATTTGAGTTAACCCTCAAAATATCAAAATAGTGAGAAACTAGCCTAGACCCGTCTCTCTATCCTATATTAGGAGTTTCTTGGGCTTTGCTGGCTATTACAAACAGTTTGTTAAAAGGTTATCTTTTATTGCTTCCCCATGGGATAATGCAATGCATGCCATGGGTATTTGTTCAATTCAAAAATCACACTTCCCCTGCTTCATGAATCTGCAAGGGTTTCCACAACCTTAGCTATGGGTTTTTTCAGCTGCTCATGCTTGTGAAGAAATCAATAACATTCATAATTGAAAGCATAAATGAAATCAAAATGATAAGAAGTAATAAAACCTACAACTTTAACTTAATTAATCAACTGAAGTCAATATAAGAGAATCCCAAGATCAAAATTGAATGTTGGAATCAAAATATGTTTGTGAGTATCAAAAGTTTGTAACTTCTACTAAAGTATCTATAAAGGGTATTTATAGTACATGAGAAAACCCTAAAATCAAAGCCCGAATGAAATAGGAGAAAATAGGTCAGTAGCTACATATAGTCTGCACTTGCGCCCTGACCCTAGGCACAGGTAGTACCTGCGGTTAGCAGGGTGAGCGTAGGTACAAGGATTCAAAAATCCTATAGGTCATCTCTCAAAATTTTGGACTTCTGGCACTTGCTTTTCCTACTTGAGGTTCGTAGGTCCTACTTGCGGTCCACATTTTGACTTAGTAACCATTGAGAGTCATCTTTTCAACTCTTCTTTGATTCTCGAACATTCTTTTATCCCAAACAATCCGAAAAGTGTTTCGAACATCCATAATTACTCCAAAAAGTAGCCAAAAATACCCTTTTCACAAACTTAGCATCCAAAACATGATTTTTGCAAAACATACCCAAAATGCATCATATCTAACAAAATAACCTCAGAAACTTGCATATTTTCCTTATTTTAAGCGTCGAAAGTGCTATATTTCTATAGCCCATCAACACCCTTAACTTAGAATGTTTTCATTTCCTCAGGAAACAAAACACAACAAGAACAAAAATAATGCTTAACTAGGAGAATCTAAGTTATTCAAGCTAGTCAGTTAACACTTTAAACTCAAATTACAACATCCCCCTCCTATCTTGCTTTTCAAAACCAACTATGTATGAACATGAAGTAAAATAATGTGAAACAATAGAATCAAGGTATGACAATTACATTAGCGACAAACAACCACTCATATATACAATTTATATGACCTGAAATAAGAAAATAACTAGCAATATGACTAAAGTGCCCTCATAAAAAAGATGTCCTACTAAGTCATATGAAATAATGCATGTTAATGCAGGGACGATCAATAGACACTTATACTCAGAAGATAAGTTCCAATCAATGTGCATCAAATACCATAGGCTTGCCCTTATTTTCTTTACCTTAGCATTCATATAGTCAAGTTAGGATCACTATAAAACTTTTCTCTGCTTGTAATATAGTCTTGGGGGTTAGTATGGTACATATAGACATATCGAGTGACTAAGCCTCCTTGGCACTATAGTAACATTGGGGTCTCACTTACTAGACAATTTTCTTTTTATTCCACCCTTATTTATCCTTTTTTATTATTTATTGTAGATTCAGGTTGGTTGTGGTCTTTTATTCTTTCTTTTTCACTTTTGCACAATTTTTCTTTTTTGTGCTACCACACCTAACCCTACTAACTTTTTCCCTTACTTTACCTTTCTACATACCTATTACACTACGCACGCGTATGATATCCACTCTCAACTTAGGCATTTTGCCTAAGTTGAGATGCACAATGTCCAAGGAGGACCAGGGCCAAAATAAGTTCATTGTAATATAAATGAGAAGGTGAATGGTGAAACAAGAAAAATAGGCTTATAAGGCTCAAAACAGGGATCAAGGGATACAATTCACATATGGAAGGACATTTGGGCTAAAAGTGGATTAAAATAAAACACGGCCTATGATTCTTGCCTAACTAAATATACTTTAACCTAGGAAAGACTAACCAGGCAAGTTCTGAATTCAATACACAAAGGGAACTAGGTAGTATCTCACACACACATGACACAGAGTCAATACTACCAACTACTACCTATCTAGTTCATGAAATTACTAGGAAATGATTATTGTGTTTGTAATTCTAATGCCATAAGAAGATCCACAATGTTCACATATATATACATTCACGCAGTTCTAAAATATAAAATTTTGAAGAGGTATCAAAATTCAATCAAAATATGAATCCTCCCCTAAATACTTAAAAATCTGTTAATTACACAAAAATAAAACATAATACAAAATAAAACACAATACAACATAAAGTTACCCTAGATATGTCAATTATACAACCATATCGCAGCTGACAAAATAAGAAGTATGGCAACAGAAACCCACAGCGGCGTGGTATGCCCCACCCCAACTAAAAACTGTGCATTGTCCTCAATACACTAAAATAAAGTAAAATTGAAGAAAGTAAGAACATACCTGGGATGTACTAGGAGTCCATGTACCTTAGGTTGCCTCCCAAGAAGCGTCTGATTTACTATTGTGGCACAACTCAAATCCCTTGACTACTCAGATTTCACCAAGGTCTATTCAACACAAACTCTTAATTCTTATAGATTTTCCATGTAGTGTTTAAATCGCTACCAATTTACTTTAAATAGGATACCACTATCATGCTTTATCTCAATAGCATCATATGGGAACACCTTAACCACAATGAATAGTCATCTTTGTTTCAGCTTGCCAGGGAACAAACGTAGTCTTTAATTAATAACAAGACCAAATCACCAGGTTTGAATATCCTCTTCTCAATCTCTTTGTCATGATACAACTTCATTCTTTCTTTGTATATAGTCGAGCTCTCATAAGCACAGAGTTGGAATTCATCCAACTTATTCACCTTGCTCAACTGCAAGTTTGCTGTATCACGCCACTCAAAATTTAGCCCTTTTAACGCGCATAGTTCCTTATGTTCAAAATCAACTGGTAAATGGCATGCTTTGCCATATACAAGCTAATATGGAGAGGCACCTATGCTGGTTTTATAAGCTGTCCGATAAACCTACAATGCATTATCTAACTTTTTAGACCAGTCAGTCCTATTGGCATTCACAGCCTTCACTAATATAGACTTTATCTCTCTATTGGAGACTTCCGATTGCCCACTCGTCTAAGGATGGTAAGAAAATATGGCTCATCTCAAAAGAACTTCCTTACATCATGTATAAATCTTCTTCACTACTGGAAGGATAGACATTCTGGGATAAGATCGCTTGCAAAATAATTGGCAAAATCAGCAAACTAGGGAATCATATCTGGAGATGATGACAACACTCACTTATTAGGAAAAGCAACATCTATTTCAGGATCATCCCCTAATTTTTGTATGGTCTCATTTTCAAGTATAGAAAAGTGGTTAGCAACCTGATTTTTTTTTCCTTTTTGGTCTTGTACTTCAAAATCAAACTCTTGTATTAAAAGAGAACCCAACTAATCAATTTGGGTTTGGAATTTTTTTTGACATCAAATACCTCAAGGTTGCATGGTCAGTGTACACTATAACCTTAGCCCCAATCAAATAAGACTGAAATTTTTCAAAAGTAAAAACCACCGCAAGTAGTTCCTACTCTGTAACTATATAATTTTTCTATGTGGGGTTTAAAAATTTGTTGGCATAGTAGATGAGATGCAACATCTTCTATTTTCTTTGGCCTAGGATAGCACCCAAGGCCACTTCACTTGCATCACACATTACCTCAAAAGGTACAGACCAATCAGGAGACATAATGATGGAAGACAAAATTAACCGTTCCTTTAGGCATTTAAAAGCCTTGAGACAAGAATTATCAAATAGAAATTTCACCTCCTTCTCTAAAAGCTTGCATAGAGGACATGCAATATTAGAGAAATCCTTGATAAACCTTCTATAAAAGCCTGTTGAGCCATAAAACTCCATATGCCTCTAACTGACAATGGCAGTGGTAACTTCTCAATTACCTAAATCTTTACTTTTCCCACCTCAATACAATGTTTAGAGATATTATACCCTAGCACGATACCTTCTTTCACCATGAAGTGGTATTTTTCCTAGTTTAGTACCAAGTTGCACTCTTCACATCTCTAGAGTACACTGGCCAAATGTGCTAAACAATCATCAAATAAGTCCCAAACCACTTAAAAGTCATCCATGAATACTTCAATAGTGTTTTCCACCATGTCGAAGTATATGGACATCATATATCTCTAAAAAGTGGCAGGTGCATTGCATAGTCTGAATAACATCCTCTTGAATGCAAAGATCCCATAGAGGCAAGTAAAAGTAGTCTTTTCTTGGTCTTCGAGGGAAATTATGAATTTATTGTACCCTAAGTACCCATTAAAAAATAGTACCATCCCCTGCCTACTAGTCTGTCCAACATCTGATCCATTAACGACATTGGGAAGTGGTCTTTTTGTGTCCACTTATTCAGGTTTCTATAGTTCATGCATTCTCCAACTAGTCACTGGCCTCATGAGTAATAATTCATTATTCTTATTTGGAACCACTATGATTCCTCCTTTCCTTAGCATGCATTGAATAGGGCTCACCCACTTGCTATCTGTAATGGGAACAACTACCCCAAGATATAACCACTTGATTATATTTTTTTACCACCTCTTGCATGGGAAGGTTTAGTCGTATGTGATGATCAGTACTAGGAATGTTATCTGGCTTAAGCTGTATCTTGTGTGTGCATATACCTAGAGGAATCTCTATATTGTCTGCAATGTTCCACCCAATAGCTTTCTTGAACTTTCGTAACACTGATATCAAAGCTTTCATCTGTGTTCCTGCTAAATTTATCATAATAATTACCAGTTAAGTATTGTTGGACCCCAGGAATACATACTGCAAATGAGGTGGGAAGGCCTTCAATTCCAATATCGATGGTTCTTCAATTGATGGTCTTGATGGAGGTGTGGTTCTGTTCTTCAAGTCAAGATCCAGCTTCTTAGGGGAATATATGTAAGAGTTTATGCCAAGTAATGCACTAGCCATCTCATCATAGTCATCTATCCCATCTCTCAAAGTTCATAATCACTGCTGCTAATGTTTTTATCCCTAATCTCTCCACAATAGGCACAACTACTGTGACCATGTCATCATCCACTACATCTATCACTACCACTACTCTTATATTATCCGACTGTTGTACTGTCATGCATAAATTTAACACAACTTGCTCATTGTTCCATTTGAATGTGATCTCCTCCAAATTTATGTAAATCAATACTCGACCAGTAGACAAGAAGGGTCTACCCAAAATAATTAGAGAGTGGGCATCCACTTCATAGTCTAAAAACATGGAATCTGCTAGATAAGTGAACGATGCCCCCTTTCTTCTACATTGCACACACTACCCACTGGCTTCTTTACAGATGAATCAACCATCAACAACTTTGAAGATGTAGGATTGAATTCGCCTAACCCCAATACCTTGTATAGAACTTATTACATTATGTTTATTCTTGCTCCCGAATCATATAAAGCCTGATTAATATCATAAGGCCTAATAGAACATGGAATGGTGACTGCACCTAGGTCTCCCTTCTTTCTACTGATGGTGCATGAAAATCTATGCTAAATTATTGCACTATATCTTGGAGCTCTTCTGCTACCCAGTCGTCATCGTCATCACTCCCAAAATCATCATCACTATAAGTCAGCTTCTCAAATACAGCTTGAGATGGCTCATCTGCAACAATATTTTCCTTATTTAGCTCATTAGTAGAAGACAAAAAGTGCTCATCAGGTGGGAAATTACTTCTCATGTTAATAGACAGACAATGACCCGGTGTTGCAGGATTTGACACATTGTCACTAGGAAGTGCACTTGTCTGACGTTGTGACAAAGTTGCAGATATTTGCCTATACTGCTTCTCCAACTGCTTAATAGAAGTTGAATGTGGTTTAACCTTCTGAGTCCATCCTGAAACATCGGGCTTAAGTTCTTTAAGGAAAGTTTCCTAACTCTCTTGACCCTTCATCAGCTTAGCTAACATCTCTTCTATTCTCGATTCTGCATCTCGTCTGCTTGGTGGAATGTATTTATCTTTATCATCATAGTTCCAACCTTGATTCCATTGCCTTTGGGCACGCAAACCCGCCAACTGATGATCCACATACTTTGCATCCTCCTCTAAATCAGAATCATTCAACCTACAAGCTTTCCCCTGTACCCCTACTGTATTAGCCTTTGCGGAATTTATTATTGCAAACTGTTTGGCCAACTTACTATTGTCTATCTTCAATAGTGAAATCTCCTGAGCTACAACATCCTCATCTACTCTTCATTCACCAAAAGCTTCAATGGAATTAATAAGATCTGGTCCACAATACTCGAAGCCATCTCCCATCATAATCCCATAAAGGCTCCTTCGAAGATAGTGTCTGTCATTGCTTTAGAACTAATAGTAAAGACTCTATAGAAGATATCTAATAAACTTTTCCTAGAAATTTGGTGGTTGGGCACCATGATAAGCTTCTTCTTGAACCTGAACTATGCCTCATACATAGATTCTAACTGCAGCTGCCTAAAGTTATAAATCTCATCCTTGATCTATAATACCCTAGATGGAGGAAAGAACCTATTCGAGAATTGTCTGGGTAACTCGCTCCATGTAGTGATAGACCCTTTTGTAAGTTTCCCTAGCCATAAAGATGCTTCTCCAGTAAGCGAGAAGGGAAACAACCTAAGTCTCAATACCTCCTGATCTACCTCAGGTATGGTATATGAATCCCAAATCCAGATAAAATTTGCCAAAGACATGTTTATATAGTCGGTAGGCAACCCTGCAAACACGACCTTCAAGTATATGAGCAGAATCATAGAATGAGAAATGTTGAACTTGACATCAAAGGGCAAAACAAGAGGAATGATAGCTCCAGTATTTGCCGGCTTAACATATATCGGATCTTCTTCATCATCTTCATACGACTAAACATACTGATATAATGGAATTACTTGAGGTCGGCCTCCTCTAACTCTATTCTAGCTTTCATCAAGTGCTGCTCGATGGTCTGCTGCCTATCTCTACTCAGCTAACTCTTCCTCCTGAGCTAGGCATTGAGCTTCTTCTACTACCTTTCCCTTATTTTCATCTTAAGCTAAAAGCTCACCCATCTGTGAATTAACAATGTCCTGAACTCCTTCAGGAGGAAGGGGAGGCTAATCATCTTTTATTGGCTCTGACATCCTACTAGGTGTTTGTAGGTTCCTCTCTAGATTCTGATTTAGTGGGAGTAAGGGATTGCCTCTACTCCGCATTCTAGGCATACACCGATGTATGCCTAACTAATAACAAATACTAAAAGAAAAACCCTAAAACTACAACAACTTCAAATCACAAGTCAACACCGTGTTCACCGAAATTTTGATAACGTCCAAGCTATACCTTCTCTCAGAAAATGAGACGGTCGCTGTCAAATATAGTAAACCAATGAAGGTTAGGGTAGAATCCCAAGGGAATATGTGACTATGGATTTCAGATGTTGTAATCAACGAGAAAAAATTGGGAAAGTAAATAGGGGATTTGAATGGAAATATAGAACAAATAGAAAATATCAAATTTAATTATGATCAGTATTGGTGAACTCTAGGATTATGTTCTCCTGGCTTCTCAAATTCGTAGGCTTACCGTTCTTTGTTGAAAGAGCCCTTTACCTTACATATAGAACCGATAATTTATGTACCATCTACAGTCTTTTGGAAAAGTAGATAGATTTCACCCTTTACCTTTTGAGTCTCAGGATGTCGCATTACTAACCCTCATCTTGATCCCAGTTAACTATTACCTTTTGAGTCTCTAGTTATTAGATGAAATCTAACTATCTTACATAGATAATACTTAGTAGTGGGGATCGACAACTAAACTCCAAATTACTGTTGTCATTATGTTTCCCTAGTCACGAATCCTCTTTTGGAGTAAATAAAAATAATCTAGGAAGGATCTTAATGTTGGCCACTACTAAGATATCTATTATAGTGAAGATCATGCAATGTATGCCAAGGGTATCAGTTCAATTTAACAATCACACTTCCCATACTTAGTCAATCTACTAGGGTTTCCACAATCCTTGCTATGGGTTTTTTCAGTTGCTCATGCTTGTGAAGAAATCAATAGCATTCATAATTCAAAGCATAGATGAAATAACAATGATAAGAAGTAATAAAACCCACAACTATAATTGAATTAATCAATTGAAGTCAAAACAAGAGAATCCCAAGATCAAAATCTAATATTGGAATCAAAATATATATCTGAGTATCAAAAGTACATAACTCCTACTAAAATACACATAATTGGTATTTATAGTACATAAGAAAACCCTAAAACCAAAGTCTAAATGACATAGGAGAAAGCAGGATTGGTGGCAATATATGGTCTGCACTTACGCCCTGATCTTGGGTGCAGGTAGTACCTGCGATCAATAGGGTGAGCATAGGTACAGGGAGCAGGTTCAAAGATTCCAAAATCCTGTAGGTCAACTCTCGAGATTTTGGACTTCTTGAACTTGCTTTGCCTACTTGCGGTCCATAGGTCCTACTTGCGATCCACATGTTGACTTAGTAAGTGGTGGGAGTCATCTTTTCAGCTATTCTTTGGTTCTCTAACATGTTTTAATCACGAGCAAGACGAAAAGTATCCCGAACATCCATAATCTCTCCAAAAAGTAGACAAAAACACCTTTTTTCATCTTTTTCATGAACTTATCATCTAAAACATGATTTCTCGCAAAGCATATCCAAAACACATCATATCTAACAAAATAACCTCAGAAACTTGCATATTTTCCTCGTTTTAAGCATCAAAAGTGCTATATTTCTATAACAAATCAACCATCAAAGAGATGAGGACTCTACTCTACATGTCAAACTCAACTTCCCATGTAGTTTCACCGATACCATGTCCTTTGATCACAACTTCCTAACTTTCCTATCCAGAATAGCTATAGGCTCTTCCTCAAAAGTCAGATTCAGGTCCAAACTCACTGAGTCCCACTGAATCACATGTGAATTATCTGGATTATACCTTTTTAACATAAAAACATGAAAAATTAGATGCACGGCTGAAAACCCAATATCAAAGCCAACTCATAAGCCACTGGCCAAACACGCTGAAGAATCTCAAAGCGCCAATAAACCTCAGACTAAGCTTTACTTCTTCCCAAACCTCATCATACCCTTCATGGGTGATACCTTAAATAGGAATCTATCACCCTGCATGACCTTTAAGTCGCGCACACTCCTATCAGCATAAATAGGAATCACTCACCCTGTATGAACTCCAAGTCACGGACACTCCTATTAGCATAGCTTTTCTGTATTCTCTGAGCTGCTAAGAACCGGTCCTGGATCAATCTCACTCGATATGTTGAATATCTCAACAAATCATTTCCCTAAGGTCTAACTTTACAAGAATCAAACAACCCAACTGGGGATCTACACTTTCTACCACATAAAGCCTTGAACGGAGCAATCTGAATACTGGAGTGGTAGCTATTATTATAGAAAAACTCCACTAATGGTAAAAACTGATCCCAATGACCCCCAAAATCCATCACACAAGCTCATAACATATCTTTCAATACCTGAATAATCCCCTCTGACTAACCATCTTCTTATGGATGAAATGTTGTACTCATATTCAATTAAGTACCTAACTTCTGCTGTAAAGTGCGCCCCAAATATTCGAAGTGAACTAAGTACCTTTATCCGAAATGATAGAAATGGATAGGCCATGTAATCAAACTATCACCAATATAGATCTTAGCTAATTTGTCTGCATTATAGCTCATCTTCACAGGCAACAAAATGGGCTAATTTGGTCAATCTATCCAAAACCACCCAAATAGAATCAAAATTCTCGAAGGTCTGAGGCAACAAAACTATAAAATCCATGGTGATACGATCCCACTTCCTTTTGAAAATGGGCATCCTCTAAAGCAAACCACCTGCTCTCCGTGCATGTATTTCACCTGTTGGCAATTCAAACACTTAGCCACAAACTCTGCAACATCCTTCTTCATATTACCCCACTAGTAAAGTTGTTTTAGGCCATGGTCCATCTTCATTGTGCCTGGATAGATGGAATACAGCATAAAATAGGCCTCCTCTATAGTAGACCTAATCAAATCACCCAATCTAGGAACACAAATCTACCCTTTAAACCTCAAAAACCCCTCCTGGTTCAAAATTGCAACCTTACCACACCTTATCTCTGATAATAGACAAATTTTCACCCTTAAACTAACGATCATGAATCTGTGCTATCAATAGGGACCTCACATCTACACTTGCAAAAACTCTACCTAACATAGAGATGTCAAGACGTACAACATATTAGCCAACCGTTGAACCTGCCTAGCTAATGGTCACTCCTCCACACTCAACAATGCAAGAATATCCATACTAACTGCCTTCCTACTTAGGGCATCTGCTACTATATTATCCTTGCCTGGATGATATAGGATAGTAATATCATAAACCCTCAACAACTCGATCTAACTACGCTATCCCAAATTCAACACCTTTTACTTGAAGATACTGAAGGCTGCGATGATCAATGTACACCTCACAATGAACTCCATACAAATAATGTCGCCACAACTTTAATACAAACGCAATCGCTAGTAACTATAAATCATGGGTAGGGTAATTCCTCTTATGTGGCTTCAAATACCTCGATGCATATGTGATCACCTTATTTTTTAAAATCAGTACACCACCAAGGACAATACCAGAAGCATCTCAAAATATGGTAAAACTCCCACCTTCCATAGGTAGGGTTAAGATGGGAGCTGAAATCAATAAAGTATTGATCTTTTAAAAGATCTCCTCACACTTGGGTAACCACTGAAAAACCATATTCTTTTGAGTCAGTCGAGTCATAGGAGCTACAATGAAAGAGAAACCCTGTACAAATTACTTGTAATAGCGTACCATCTCAATAAAACTCTAAATATCTAAAGGTGAAGTAGGTTGTGACCAATTTCTAAACGCCTTAGCCTTGGCTGGATCAACCATAATATTATCCTTGGACACCACATGTCCCAAGAATGCCATAAAACTGAGCCAAAATTCATACTTTAAAAACTTAGCATATAACTTCTCGTGCCTCAACCGCTAGAGTACGATCCTCAAATGCTTTGCATGATCTGCCTTGCTCTTAGAATACACCAAAATATCATCGATGAATCACAAAAGAATCAAGATATAGATGAAACACCTGTTCATCAACTTCATGAACATTATTGGGGCATTGGTCAACCCAAAGGACATAACTAAGAACTCATTGTGGCCATATCTAGTCCAAAAAGCTATACTCATAGTGGCCATATCTAGTCCGAAAAACTATCTTAGGAATGTCCAAAGCTTGAATCTTCAATTGATTATACCCTGATCTGAAGTCAATCTTTGAAAACCCTAAAGTACCCTGAAGCTGATCAAACAGGTCATCAATACGCAATATGGGATACTTAATCTTAATTGTCGCCTTATTCAACTATCGATAATTAATGCACATCTTCATAGACCCATCATTTTTCTTTACAAACAACACTGGAGCACCCCTAGGTAATACACTTTGTCGAATAAACCCCTTACTTAAAAAATCCTAAAGCTGATCCTCTAATTCTTTTAGCTCAGTTAGTGCTATCCTATAAGGAGAAATAGAAATAGGCTTAGTGTCTAGCTCTATCAATACCAAAATCAATGTCTCTATCATGAGGAATACTTGAAAAATTAGTAGAAAAAACATCCATGAAATCTCTAACCATCTTTACTAACTCTAAATAAGCTGTCTCGATACTAGTATCACGAACATAAGCCAAATATGATAGATACCCCTTCTCAACTAACCATTGGGCCTGAATAAATGAAATCACCTTCTTAGGATACTAGCTTCGAGCATTGCTCCACTCTAACCTTGATCAGCCATAGCCAAAGTAATTGTCTTAGCATGACAGTCCAACATAGCATGATAATGAGAAAGCTAATCTATGCCTAAAATTATGTCAGGATCAACCATATTGAGGATAATCAAATATACCCTAGTATCACTCCCCAAAATAGTTATAACACAGGATTGTTACACTCAAACCACTACTAAGAAATGACCTACTAGGTAGAAACACGAATATGCACAGTTATAGACTCACAAATCATATCAAGGATTGAAGAAAAATATGCAGATGCATAGAATAAAGTAGAACCAGGATCAAATAACACTAAACCAGTTCGATGAAAAACTGAGATGATACCTGTAATAACTGCATCAGAAGACTTTACTTCAAGCTTCTCCAAAAAGGCATAATGATAAGCTTTATCATCTATCGCCTGAGTCACTCCTCCACCACCTTCTCTGCTAGATGGTGGTGCACCTATACCTCCCCAAGACCTTTCTTGACCCCTAGATGGAGGCATTGTTGTTCTACAAAGAATATGATAATCCTGTTATGAATCTCTCTGTCTATATACTGGATAATCCCTTTGAAGATGATCCATACTACCACACTCATAACAGGATCTGAGAGCCATCAATTGCCAAGAATGACATAAATATTCGATATGGCCAATACGACCTAAAAACCGTTGAGATAAGCCCTGTAAAGCCTACTCCAAGCTATAAAAACCTCAACCTGAGTGTCTACCCTCTGATGTCTGCATCACTACCTGAATTGGACAACCATGCTAAGGGTAAAAATCCCACTTGAAGGAACCCCTACCTCTATATGAGGTACTACTAAATCGAACTGAAGTGCGGGACCTCTTATCCATCAGATCCCCAACCTCCTCATGATGCATCAACTCAAACTCCTTTACTGACTCAACCACCCTCTAAAGAAAAGCCCCAGATTGAGCTACATTAAATATGACCTCTCTAATCCTAAGTTTCAAACCTCTAATGAACCTCTTGATCATCTCAGCCTCATCTAGAAAGATCACCATCGCATAACGGGATAAGGCATAAAATTGAATCTCATACTCGGGCACCGAAATGCCTTCCTGTGTCAAATTCTCAAAATGGTGCCTATGCTTCTTCCTCAAGCTACAAGGGATGAATCTGCCAAGGAAAGTTTGTGCAAACATAACCTAAGTCATCAGTAGAGAACCTACTAGCCTGGAATCAATATAGAAATGCTACCACTGCTTTGCAGGACCACATATCTATAACGTAGTATAATCAACCCCGTGGGAGTCAATAATCCCACTATCTAAAGTCTCTCATAGAAACTGACCAGAAACTTATAGACGTCCTTACGTTGATCACCCTAAACCTGCAGTGGATCCATCTTTCTAAATTTCTCAAACCGCTGCTGCTCCTCATCAGACATAGCTGCTTTGACCCTACTGATAACTCCTACCACTGGTAAAGGCATACCATTATACCTCGATGTTAGTTGAACTACTGGACCTTGATAAATTGGGATGGGTTGCTTATATAGGGTCTACGCCCCTACCCTAACATGTAAACCTTATGGAGTACCAAATGATCTGCCTTCCTGAGTTGTAGTTTCCAAAATACCCAACACTTTAATCAAGGTATCCTGAAGAATTGATGCAGTAATAAACCCTGGTGGTGACTGACCTAGGGCCACATCATTAGCTGGAACCTGAACATCATCATCACTTTCCTCGAACTCAACCTCGAGAGACCCCATCCTATTGAAAATCTTAGCGTCTCCTCGATCTCTCTCTCAACCATGACCTCTGCCGCTACCCCGTCTGTGTGTCCCATCTCGGGCAATCATCTCGAGACCTGATAAGGGGTCCTGACCACATCCTGAGATGTGTGAATCTTCACCATCTATGAGAGAATAAGATAAGAATTTTAGTATTTTAAGTTAAATGATCAATATTGCATAGTGAGAGAGAGAGAAAAATGAATATTTCCTAAAGTCCTATAGCCTCCCAAAGATAATTAATGGACGTCTCTGTATCAATATGTGAGACTCTACTATATTTGACTTGTATTTGTGAGACCAACAAACCAGAGGCTCTGATACTATCAGTTACGGCCCAAATTTAGGATCGTGATGACACCTATCCGACCCTCTTTGGTAGGTAAGCCAAGAACTCAATTCCAAATACACCAGTCCCAATGTTAGAAGTAGAAGGAAATAAGAACATAATAAACACCAAATAATCCCAAACATAGACTGATAGACTAGTATAGTTAGACTTAGATAATCTCAGGTCTGGTAGGCACTAATACAAGACACTAAATACAGAAATCAAAGAAAAGTTTGAGTATCTCAAAATACAAAAAATGCATAAAGATAAGGATGTAGGAGATTTCAGTAGTCTCTGAAAAGAATAGCAGCTACCATAAATCTCCAAAGACGCTAACACTGAATGAACTAGAGGAATCAATGCCAAGAGGTCATATACCTATACGTAAGGTGCAAAATTAGAAAGGATGAGTACGAAACCACGTGTACTCAACAAGCATCGTCGACCAAACCCAATTCAAAGTGGTGATGAATAATACCACGTCAACCGTCTAAAACAATCATATAACCTGCACTCAAGAAATTCACCCTAATCTAACTAATAACTAAGTCTAACAGCCATAAGGATATCATAATGCAATCCAAGAAATCTTAAATACAGTGAAATCAAGTAACAGATATTCAAGTACTCAATAAACCGTACAAAGTCAACTAATACACCTTACTCAATCTGAACTAGAAATGAATGAATGTTATGCAGTGCAATGCATATGTTGTGAACACACCTACCAAGTAATGATTTCAAGGTCAGAACCCATAGGGGACTCACAAGGTCCATGTATTGTGCATGTGTGCACTCCAATCACAATAAATATATTGTGTAGGCGTGCACTCCGACCCTAATAAATAAATAAGTAATATTGTATGGGTGTGTACTCTGACTCCATATGATACAATACATGATGCGCAGGCGTGCAACTTAGATCCCAAAAATAATTCATTTACCATAGCAAATCAGTTCATCGTATTAGTAAATAGGGGAAAATAGTTTCAAACATACAATTGACTTATTTTAACCCCTCAAATAACTCTGGTATCCAAATAGATACTCGTCACTTCACCTATATGGGACTCCTATTCCCCATTACTCCCATTAGACATAATTAACACATTAACACTTCGAAAAAGAGTCTAAGAAAGTCTCAACTTGCCTCAATTTGAAGACCAAGAGTCAATTTATATTCTCGTCCGTTCGTAAAGCTTTCAAATGGTCAAAATATATTCATATACATATTTCCTATGAGAATACGAATCTAATGAATCTCACATTTCTATTTTTAGCTCAAAATATAGTCACATCTCAATTTTCATAAATTTCAAATATAAAACTGATTCTTAATCATCTACACCAATTATATCTCCATATCATCACTCGAACTTAATTAGAGAATATCAGGTCTAATATGTCAATATACCATATCACGAAATGAAAATTCAAATCAAAATCCTATAGAAATAATTGAAATAGTAACTTATAATTATCGAACTCCACGCTTAGACCTCAATTTCTTAATCTATTTTAATCTTCTTTTATAATTATAATCATGGAGCCATCTATGTTACCATGTTACTGCCAAAATAATGATTTAGGTCCAATTTCCAAAGGCATGCCGTCATTACCAATAATGACAAAATAGGATTTCCTTAATCATAAATCAATCTATTCTATATATAGAATAATTAAACTTTCCTAACCAACATGGGTTGTGGTGCAGTGCATGAGACTGCTCCACCCTTCACCAGAGGTCAAGGGTTCGACCCTGGGTATGGAGAAAACTCTGTTGGGAGCGCTGCCACCTTAACGTATCCTGCAACGTGCGATCCAAATTAGTTGACGCTCCAATGCGGGCATCAAACACCGAATGGGAAATAAAAAAAAAATAAACTTTCCTACAATATACTACTGTCTCATATTTGCTCATAATATTAGTAAGAACAAAATTGGTCAATTATTTGCCCATCATTCTAGAATTCATTATTGCCCATAATAATAATAAAAAAAAATAAAATATAACAATTCATTTTCTAATCTTATCTGTTTCTTGTACCCACACTAAAATCATGTGCACCACTGCACCCACCGCATTTGTATAAAAGGAAAAAGTTTAACAATTACTCCAACAAAGTATCTAATTACTTGAACAAAATTGGAAAGAATTTCTCTCAAAGCAGCGGTGTAAATGAATTTCAGTGTTAACCATCGTGCCCCTCTCCTTCTCGTTCTGACTATCTAATTCTACTTTTAATAAATATGATAAATCTTTCTCACTTAAATTCATTCTTATATTAATTATATAAGTAATTAAATTGTAGTTTTGACCTCTCTTAAATCACTAATTAAACTAATAATTTAAAATACTCAAAACTTTTCATAAATTCTCAAAATTTATTCGGACCCTCGATGAAGCATACTAAATGTGTATATTGATCAAAAGTACATTCCGGGCCGATGAAAATATTGTGACACTAATCTAAGGTCGTCTCGATCAAAGGTTGACCATGATCGAACTTAACTTTATTAAAATTCAAGAATGCAAATAATGACTTAAATTGCCTCCGAACACCTCAAGAATCAACAGTACCCATCCATGTAAATCATAATTCACGTCTAAAAAATATGAGTAGAAATAAAATAAGAAAAATTCACAAAACGACTTAACAAGTCGTTACAATGATATACATAAACCTTCAACTTATATATACTTTGATGATTGGAATGAATTATATGCTTGACAATTATTGAAAAGTAGTGGATGTATGTAATAAATGAGCAAATTAGTGTATATATATTGAAACGGTAGAAAAGCTTACCAGTAGTACACCTACTATTTATTAAAAATAATTGATTACGGTCATCATTTCGTTATAGAAATACTAAAAATAATTCATTATTTGACTGAAGTTTGCAAGAGAATTGAAACTTAAATAAGAGTAATGGAAAGGAATTAAGAAAGGAGAAGGCACGGTTCAAGTACTTACAACTTGTATGGGTTTTTAAACTTCATTATATAATATCTTTGTTGGTGTCGTATAAATTTTTATAAAAAATAGTTGGTTATTCTTTTAAAAATGATAAATGCTTCATATATTTCCGGTATAGTGGATATCTCATTTCCGTCAGAGGTATATACAGTACTGAGTAGTCCATATTCATAGCAAGTTTTAACTAGACTTGGTTTGATTTTAGGTAAAACAATTAGCTTATTATATCCGGTCAATCTCTGGATTATATAGTTTGTATTTGGTTCTTGGATGTTTATAGCTCTGGGGTTAGTATTTAAAAAGGTTTGTACATTGTAGATATTTTCTATATATGTCCGGGCTGTGTAGTTGTAAGTCTTTTTATCTTGGTTTAAACTATCTCGGTATGTGATAATTTGTGGGGGTATAAACATGGGATCTTTTGATGTATTTGGTATATATGGTTTATCAAATAGCTTGTTTAGGTTCATATTTGTGTTTTTCCTAACTCCTTTGCTTGTACCTGTAGAAGTAGATTGATAATGATTTTTAAAAATTAATGGAACTTAATAAATAAGATAAATAAAAAATGAAGGATTTTTTTTTTTTAAAAAGGAGAAAAATGATAAATAGGAATGGAGGTCTTAGAAGTATGCCACATCAACATATTTTTAAGTCTCCTTATACATATATATAGATGTATGATACTCGAACACATGATATATTGCACTTAAGGTTGAAGAACGAAGGAGTGGACAATTTTTTTTGGCTTGTTATAATTACCATTATTTATTACTCATCTTTATTTGATACTACTTCTCTCTTATGCACTCCCCATATTTATAACAAAGGTAAAAGTGAAAACAAGCAACTAATTATATCTTTATTTTATACTAGTTATTTTTAATAAGCATAACAAGTATTTAGGAACTGAGCGATTATCATAATTTGTCATTCCCTCTCAGTTTCGATCCTCTATTGCCTCTTGGCTGAGTGTTGACATTAGGGGGAATAATCAGCTCTTGTTTGTTTGCTTGACATTTTAGATGATTGTTGTAGTTATTTAATTACTGTTGATCCCTTCTTTGTCTTTTTTTCTCATTTGCCGTAAACGATTAGTCATTTATTTGCATTTCCATAAAATTTCAGTCATTCTTTAGAAATTGTTTTTCAATTTTTTCATGTTCGTTTGATCAAAAACTTTGAAAAATATTTTATTTAGGAAAACTATTAGGATACTGTAAATTATGTGGTTTTGTAGTATTATTTATTGAATAATTATTTATTTATTTATTCAATTCAATAAATCGTTATATTAAATAGATCATTGCCATATATATGTCCTCAACTTATATAGTAGATGATTTGGTGTAGTACCCCAAGTTTTAAATATCTAGATCCATCACCACATAGACCATTAAGTTAGCTTTCCAATGCCACAAGTTTTGCCTTAATCTGATATCATGGATAAAAGCTATGACATTTTTTTCTGAAGCATTGTCAAACTGTCTGTGATAACGACTTAGGTAACGACCCGTTATTAGACTTAATGAGTCATAGCCTAGACTCAATGAGTCATGGCCTAGACTCATTGCCATGGCAATGAACAATTAGGAAATTCAACCCAGTGGTGAGGATTCTATCTAACAACTCGTGATCAGTGACAACGATTCGTTAGGTGGACCTGTTGTCACAATAGAAGGAAACCAGGAAATCAAGTCCCTAATCACGACTCTTCCTCATGACTCGTTATCAGACTCAATGAGTTATTAATATGAAGGAAGTCTTGGTCATAACTGTGAAGGCCTAAGACTCAAGTCCTCAGGTCACGACTCAGGCAACGACTCGTGACCTGACATAATGAGTCGTTACCCTAGTCGTAACAACTGCTTCTAAAAAAATTCTTGCATATTTTAAGAAGGGATCTTTGGTCTTTATCCACCCTTTTAACTCCTAACACACGCTATTTAGGCTTTACCAAGGGTGGTATATAAGCCCAAAATTTCCCAAATTCACCATTCAATCTTAAAATCAAGCCACAACAGAAAAAAAGATTATCTTATCTCCTTAAAATCAAGCTAGAGTTTCTCCATCTCAAGTTCAATTACAAGAATTTTCTCCAAGATTTATATTCCATGTATGTGGAGTTTCATCAATAAGTCCATTCCATCCATTGAGTCCTAAAAAACTTTTAAATCCTCAAGTATATTTTCCCCTTAAGTTGAGTTTCAGGTCAAATATGAAGTTTCTTTAATTTACTTTGTTTATTTGGTAATTATACCATGAATACATGTCCTCCCATATGAGTGTAGTTTTCCATAATCAAAAATTATGAATTACCTTATTATTGATGAATTATTAAGTTTGGGATATGTATTGCGAAATTCTCTACTATGGTCAGATATAAATTATTTTCATGTTGAATTGCATCAGACAAACCTAGTGGGTTATGAATACCCGATGCCTAGGATTTTATGCATGAACTACTTGACATGTTTTGAGCACTTCAAATTATTCATATTTTGCTATTTTCATAAAATACTACTATATTGACCATGCGTTCACATACAAACACACACACACACACACACATATATATATATATATATATATATATATATTCATTTTTTTAGTATCGTTCAGTTGGGAGTAGTACTTAGTACCGAGTGAACACAGGGATGACGGATCTCCCATTATTTAGGTAGAGATCATTAGTTGCAGTCCCTAAGTTCAAAAACTATAGCACCACCATAGGTTACAAGGGGTTCCCCCCTTAGTTGAGACATGGCCCCTAGTCCTTCGGGACTTCATTTTAGTAGATCTACGCTAGCCATTGTTGGTACCCTTGGCAAGGTACTAGAACTTTTTCAACTGGGGTTACAGGATGGACCTCGATTTTTCTCATATTGGGGTATGTCGGTTAATATTAGCGCCCATAATCCTTAATTCATTTTCAGTTTATGTTTAATTCAGGTTTATATTCAGTTATTCAGTATTCAATTTTATTTATCACATGTTATACTTGGTTTGCATTCAATTTTCATGTTCATGCATTCATGTTCATCTTATGCTAGCTAGTTTCCCATCTTACATACTCAGTACATTTAAAGTACTGATCGCATACTTCTTTGCGTTATATTATCTCATAATATAGGTTTGGATGCTCAGTATTCAGACCACACTTAGCATAATTTTATGCCACGTTCAGTAGCCACTTTTTGTGAGTCCTCATCATTCGAGGACTAGTTATCATTTTTTTATTTTCTCATGAGTTTATTTCAGTTTCAGTCAGATGAAGTTAGTTGGGGGTTTGTCTCAATAGTTCATTATATTTAGAGGCTTTCAGACAAATTTTTAGATTTTTCAGCTTATTTGGGTGGCCAGACAGTTTTATTTACTATTTTGATTGATATTCAGTTTTACATTATTACCTCTATCAGTTATGTTAGTTAGCTTATGCTTAGTACTTTGTTATGGTCTTTAGTGTTCTCATGCATGCTAGACCATAGGTTAGCTTAAAGTTCCTTGTGGCTCGAAGCACCGTGTTACGACTAGGAGGTAGTATCGGGTCATGAAAAACTTGATATCAAAGTCAGGTTTAAAGTATCCTAGGTGTCTGAAAGACACTTTAAGTAGAGTCTTATTCATGTGAGTGAAGCGCGCCACACTTATGGGCGAGAGGCAACAAAATGTTTAGAAAGGTCTCACTTCTTTCATGATTTATTTCCTATAATAGAGTGTAAACTCTATTAAAAATTTCTTTTCTAACTCGTCCTCTATCTATTTATAGACAATGACTCCTAAGAGAACTAACGAAGGAGGAATAGGGACCAACAGGCACCACCACCAGTTCCCGAAGACCCTCTGAATGAGAAAGTTTCATATGCTTAGTTCAGGGATGCTGCAACACCCTCAAAATTTTGAGCATTTTATTTTTGAACCTCCCATGTTTGAAACGTTGATCTTTGACTGAAATGGTCTTTAGGCATGTAAATGGGGTATCCTGCAAGTGAGCCTCAGTGATATCTCCATGTCACGTAGGTTGCACTCCACTATAGGGAGTGTGTCACAGAGGCTTCACTCCGTGATAGGAAGCGTAGCAAGCGTACCATGCTATAGTAAACAATTGTGCACTCCTTGTTTTATTTCACTTGGGTTGAGGGGATTTTGGGTCTTTTTACCTGTGTACGACCCTTAAACATAATGTACTATTATTTCTTTCAGTTTTAAGAGACTAAAAATCCCCATTCCACCCTTAAACTCAAAACCCCAAGAGAGCCTAAGGATTTCAACATACATTCATCTTTCAAGTCCAAAATTCCAAATTACTTTCTAATTCTCGTATGTCTAAGGCTTGTATCTTTTTTCCTATATTCTTAATGGTATAAAATTGGTTTATTTAACATAGTTTTGATGTTGGGTTTGAACTATGGGTTGAGGGTTTTGGATATAAATTTTTTGAATGTTTTTGCATGATTACTATTGAACTATTATGCATTGAATTGTTGTTTTTACACTCATTAGGGTGCATGAAAATGGTGGATGAAATAGGGGTACAATGGACTCCCTATATTTGTAAACTATGGTAATAGGGGTACAACAAAATCCCCAAATAAGTGATTTTGGTATGGAAATTGATAATAACCTCAACCCACTTCCATAATTGATTTTGGAATATAAATTATCATTTGGTTTGGCTTATTCTTTTCAAAACTAATGCATGGCATAAATGGATAATTGGATAATAATGATAATGATGTTGAAATCCTTATGGAGTATGAAGTAATCCCACAAGTGATTTTTATAATGGAGCCTGAAGGGAACACAGGAATTTCTAAAGTGTTGGCTAATGACATTGCTTGCAAACTATAGTCGGTATGACGATACCATTTAACAACGCCTTAATAATTGACTTCTAAAATTATTGGATGGGTTATGTGTTAAATATTTTAATTGGGATTAATGGGGGTTGTTTACTGGCCGTGAAGGTGTGAGTCCCAAAGGACTGATATTGGTAATTCATATTTTTCGATATGAGGGTTGGCCTTGATGACCATATTCTTCTGGGGAACAAAGATATCCCCCACGTGTATATTTAATTGTATCATAGTTAGTGAAGCCCTATATAGCTTGATCTTGGGCATATTTATATGTCCAAGTGCCAATATTTACCCATAATAGGACTTGTTCTATGAGCTAAATGTGTTATTTTTATCGTATTTGAGTTGTAATTGCATAATTTAGCTTATTGACATGACTAATTGCTATAGGGTTGATTTTTTATGAAATTGGATGCATTAAGGGAAGCAAATAATGATTGAAGCTTTGGGAATGATTTTCTGGGCATTAGGAGACTTGGATTGAGCTTGGAAAACATGAATTTGAAGATGAGAACAAGGAAATAAGCAATGAGCTGGAAAGGAAAGGAATAGTGATCTGTGCAACCCAAAAGATATTCCCCGCATTGAGCTCCACATCGTTCCATGTGATTTTGGTATCGATGGATAATTCCAGTAAGCCTCGGTGATAGTCCCATGACGCGAAGGCTAAATTAATTCCTAAGATAAATTCTAGTGAGGGTCCGTGATAGCCTCAGGGCGTGGACCCTTCTCCCTTGCTGCCATGGCACAGACTCTATTCCTCGGATTGAGTTCCACAATGCGGTAGTGGTTATTTTTTGGGCCAAACTTTTCCTACTATAAAAAGAACACTTCAACACAATTAAGGGGACTTTGGCATACATACAACATAGGCTAAAAACACTTACGAGACTTCTTTTAGGGTTCTTGGAACTTCATTCTTTCAACATTAATTTTTGATATGATTAATTATTTGTTTTTAATGTTGAATCCAAACATGAGTATCTAAACACCCTTGTTCTAGGGTTGACGTCGAAAATATGATTACACTTCAATATTCTTAAAGTGGTTTTGCATTGAATTATCATATGGGTTATTCTTATTATCTTGTGCTTACTATTTTGATGAATCGCCACTATTGAAATACATTTATATTCCTTTGTGAATCTGAGAGGAGAATTAATAGGATAGATCAAAGAGTTTAAGGAGTAAGGTTCTTATTCTTTTATAAAATAAAGGATTTGAA
This sequence comes from Capsicum annuum, assembly GCF_002878395.1. Lineage (NCBI taxonomy): Eukaryota > Viridiplantae > Streptophyta > Magnoliopsida > Solanales > Solanaceae > Capsicum > Capsicum annuum. The sequence goes on from NC_061122.1 coordinate 190,657,551, forward strand.
TTAGCGTCTAGGATAGAGATATACCTAGAAGCATTGTTTGGTTCACCTGTAGGATGATATCTTAATGCATTTGAATGGACTATTGTATCCCTGCTCAAAGATGTAGTCGTAATGTCCATTTAGTAGAATATTGGACGATTGAGAGACCATGATCATACTCTAAACCTTTCAAATCAATAACCTAATAATCAATGAAACCATGATAATAATAGAGATTTGTAAGATTGTTAAATATGTCTCAACCCTAGAATTCTCAATCATATTATTTACAACTTTGGTTATGTTACTACTGTCACTCATTGTTATTTCTTTATTAGTTAGAGTATTCACTAAATATTTACTATTACCTTGACACTCTGAAATACTTAATACATTCTTATTGAAACTAAAAGTTAGTAGAATTACTAGTTAAGTAGTCCTCGTGGGTACGATATTCGATTCTCTGAGTTACTATATTACTTGTATGATCGCATGCACTTGTGTGTGTGATTGACCATACCAAGTTTTTGACGCCATTACTGGGGACTCAAGTAATTAGTAATTGTCTAAATTTTTGGTTTTCAATAATTAGTTTAAGTCATAACGACTTGATCTTAGCGGCTAAATTTTGTAGGAGTAGTGAAGTATCGGACTGGAAATAGCCAAAGAATTGGTAGAGCCTTATTCAGAACCAGAATAGGCATTTCACCAGAGGCAAAGAGAAACAACACTTCACTATAAAATTCATCAAGTTCAAATAAGTGATCAAAGAGATCCCAATCTTTATGATCCAATTGATCTAAATGCTCAATGTGTTCCAGCTCTGGCGATTTCAGTTATTCCTGCTCGAGTAGAAGCTAAACAGGTACATAAAGTGGCAATCTCACTCACAAACCATGCAATAAATTACATCCACAAGCTAGAGGTGGGTGGCCGATTTGAATTAAAGAAAAATATGGTGCAGTTGTAGTGTTCAAGTGGACGATTTTTAGAGTTATCATATAAAGACCCACAACAACACATATAGACCTTCCTAGAAATCAGTGATACCTATATTCCTACTCGGGTATCTACTAATTATGTCAGACTAACTATCTTCCCTTTTTTCTTTAATTTAGAAAGCAAAGAGGTGGTTATATGCTAAACAACCAAACTCCATCACTTCCTGGGATGATCTAGCTCGAAAGTTCCTTATTCAATTCTTTCCTTTTGGGAAGACAATATATTTTAGAAGTGCGATTCTGAGTTTTAGGCATAAAAAGGAAGAAAATCTTTACCAAGCTTGGGAAATATTTAAGGGTATGCTTGGAAATTTCCCTCACGATCATCAGTCTAATGATGTACTGGTTCATACTTTCACAGAGTGTCTTGAGCCAAACACCAAGATTCTCTTGGATCAGGAGTAGGTAGGAAAGCTCTTGAGAAGACATATGATGAATTATACACATTGCTGAATCAAATTTTATAGGGGAATCCTTAGTGGCATTCTGACTCAAAAAGTGTTCCAAAGAAAGTTGCTGGTGTGTTGGAAATGGATCATTTTACTACTATATTAGCTTAGATTTTTGCATTGCAAAATCAGTTAACTACTCAGTTTAGCAATATTAAATTAGGAGTTACATAGCCTGCAGCAATAACTAATGCAATTCATTAGGCTAATATTTGGTGTGAGATTTATGGAAGCAGTGAGCATGTAACACGTACATGTACAGCTAATCCTGAGTTTGTTAATTATATGGGTAATGTTGATCGTCAAGGACAACAAAATTTTGGTAACACTTACAATCCCAACTGGCGAAATCATCCCAATTTTTCATAGGGTGGAAATTAGGCATAAAATACAAATCAATACCGTGGGCCAGTAAATCAAAACCAGCAGCAGTACGTTTAAGGGAATCAGACCATAGCTCAGACTAGAAATATTGAAGAGATGTTGAAGAATATTATGGCTACTCAAGCATAGTTAGTGTAGATATGAAGATCCCATAACTTATTACAAAGAACTTAGAGATGTAGATGGGTCAGCTGGCAGGAGCACAGAACACTATACCTCAGTGAGGTCTACCAAGTGACACTAAGCCAAATCTAAAATAGGTACAAATACTACTAGGATCGATCTGTAGCTAAAGGAGTTAGGACCTAAAAAGGAAAATCACAAGCTTACTGATAGTGATACTGAGAAGAATGAAGACAAAGTAGTTGAAGAAAAAACTAAAAGCAAGGAAACCAAAGTGGAGAAGGCGACGCTACATCCACCTTTCCCCCCAAAGGCATCAAAAGCACCAAGAGAAGACTAGTTACACGAAGTTTTTAGAGCTTTTAAAATAGGCTCATATCAATCTTCCTCTTGTTGATAATTTTCAGAGTGTTCTAAAGTATGAGAAGTATGTGAAGGACATTGTGGAAAACAAGAACAGTTTGACTGACTATGTTATAGTAGCATTTACTGAGGAGTGCACATCCAAAATTAAGAATAAATTTCCTACAAAGTTGAAAGAAATAGGAAGTTTCACTTTACAGATTACTATCAGACAATCCATCAGTGCTCAGAGTTTATGTGATTTAGGGTCAACCATAAATATCATCCCCACATCTTGGTTCAGAAAGATGGGTCTAGGGAGTCCCATGCCCACTATAATTATTTTGCAGTTAGCTGACAGGTCCCTTGCTAGGCCTGACGAGATCATTGAAGATGTATTGGTAAAGTGGAATCGCTTATTTTCCCAATAGATTTTGTCATTCTTGATTTTTATGTTGATTTGACCGTTCCATTTAGTTTGTGATGTCCATTCTTAGAAATCAGGAATCACTTATTGATGTAGCTGTAGAGAAGATGGCCATAAGAGCTCATGACAAGGTCGAGGTTTTTGATGTGTATAAGGCAATGATGTTTCCTGCTATATATGAAGAATTATCTACTATTATAGTCATAGAACTTGAGTCTGAGCTCCGCCTTCTTTTGTCTAATGACCCACTTGAGTGAGCATTGATAGGTTATGATCTTTATTGTGATGTTAAGGCACTGGAAATGGTGAAAATTATGGAGTTGGCATGGATTGACACTAGAGTTACTAAATTTGAGCCATTGAATAGACTGATTGGACCATCTCTAAAGGCGTCTGTTGATGAAGTACCTAAACTAGATCTCAAGGCTCTTTTTTCTCAATTAAAATATGCTTTCCTTGGTAAGGATGATACTTTACTTGTAATTTTATCTGCAAGTTTGTCTAATGTGCAGGTGAGAGAGGAATTGACAGTATTGAAAAGAAAGAAGAAGCCAATTAGATGGTAGATGTGGGACATCATATGAATAAATATTGTTTTCTTCATGCACATAATATATATGAAAAAGGGATACAAAGTGAATATGCAACACCAGTAAAGACTGAATCTAGTGATGAAAAAAATAGTTAGAAAAAAAGTCATTATGTGGCTTGATGCTGGGATAGTCTATCCCATATCCGACAGCAAATAGGTAAGCCCTGTGCACAGTGTCCCAAAAAGGAGGGATGACTGTAGTAACTAATGAAGATAGTGAGCTAATTCCAACCCGCATGAACTGGATGGAGGATCTGAATAGCTTACAGGAAATTGAATGATTCCACCAGAAAAGATCATTATCCTATTTCAATCATTGATCAAATGTTGGACGGGTTTGGCAGGGCAGGAATAATTTTACTTTCTGGATAGGTATTCAGGGTATAATCAGATCATAATAGAACCCGAAGATTAGGAGAAGACCATCTTTACCTGTCTATATGGCACGTACATATTCCTACGCATGCCTTTTAGCCTTTGCAATGCACCAGCAATATTTCAGAGATTCATGATGGCTGTTTTCTATGATATGGTGGAATAATTTATTGAGGTATTTATTAAAAACTTTCTATCTATGGTAAATCATCCGATGTGTTCTTGCAGAATCTGGATTGAGTCTTAGCTCGTTGTGAAGAGACCAACCTTGTAATGATTGAGAGAAGTGCTATTTTTTTAAGGAAGGAATTGTCCTTGGTAATAAGGTGTCGTACAGAGTACTTGAAGTATATAGAATCAAAGTTGAAGTTATTGAAAAGCTACCTTATCCTGTGACAATAAAGAGAATGAGAAGCTTTCTTGGGTATGCAGGATTTTATAGGGCTTTATCTGAGATTTTTTGAAGATAACAAGTCCAATGTGCAAGATGTTGGAAAAAGAGGCTAAGTTTGATTTTGGGGATTAGTTTTAGAAAGCATTTGAGGTCTTGAAGAAAAGATTGACTGAGGCACCCATCCTGATTTAGCCTGATTGAGATTACCATTTGAGTTGATGTGTGATGTGAGTGATGTGGATGTTGGAGCGGTATTAGGGCAGTGAAAACACAAGGCATTTCACTCTATTTACTATTCAAGTAAATTCTTAGAAACAACCCAAATGAATTACACAGTCACAAAGAAGGAGATGCTAGCACTCGTAAATGCATTTGATAAATTCAGATCATACTTAGTGGGTACAAAGGTAATTATTCAACTGACCATGCTGCCATCCAATATTTGCTCAACAAGAAAGACGTGAAGCCAAGGTTGATTAGGTGGATTCTTTTGCTCCAAGAATTTGATCTAGAAGTTCGTGACAGAAAGAGAGTTGAAAATCAAGTGGTGGATCATCTTTCGAGACTTGAGAGTCAAGACCACATAGCCAATGATTTGTATTGTATTTGAGAGGAGTTTGAAAATAAGCAGTTATTGGCTCTGGATATAGTAGAAGTTCCATGGTATGCTGACATAGTAAACTTATAAGTAGCTGGTATCCATCCTCCAGAGGCCATTAGTTAACAAAAGAAGAAGATGTTTCGTGATTCTCATGCCTATGTCTAGGATATATCATTTCTTTTTAAGCAGGGTGCAGATAGAATAATGAGGATACATGTTGCAGAAAATGAATCTAGAAAGATACTTGAAAGCTGTCATTCAACACCTTATGGAGGCCATCATGGTGGAGAGAGGACAACTCAGAAGGTTTTGTAATCTAGTTTTTTTTGGCCCACAATATTTAAAAATACTGTGAATTATGTAAGAAGTTATGACTAGTGCCAAAGAATGAGAACAATATCAAGGCATTATGAAGTGCCTTTGAATAATATTCTGGAAGTGTAGATCTTTGACATGTGGGGTATAGACTTTATGAGGCCATTTCTACCATCTCATGGCAAGTACATTCTATTTGTTGCTGGTTACGTATATAAATGGGTAGAAGCTGCTGTTTTCCCCACAAATAATGCAAGAGCAGTGATGAAGTTTGTCAAGAAGAAGATTTTCTCTTATTTTGGCATACCAAGAGTGATTATCAGTAATGAAGGTATGGACTTTGTCAACACTTGGTTTAAAAAATTGCTGGCGAAATATGGCGTTAGACATAAGATAGCCATAACTTGTCACCCATAAACAAGTGGCTTGGTGAAGGTGTCAAATTAAGAGATTAAGTAAATAATGCAGAAAACAGTCAATGGACAGTGTGAAGATTGGTAAAAAAAAGCTAGATAATGTATTATGGGCATATAAGACAGCCTATAAGATGCCCATTGGGACCTATCCTTATCTCTTGGTATATGGAAAAGTTTGTCACTTGCCTATAAAGCATGAGTATCAGGCTTATTGGTCAGTGAAGAGATTGAATTTTGATATGAAGGTTGCTGGAGAAAAGAGATTGTTACAACTGAATGAACTTGATGACTTTTGCTTACATGCCTATGAAAATGTGAAATTGTATAAAGGAAAGACCAAAATATGGCATGATAAGTATATTATGACTCGAGCTTTTGAGTCGGGACAACTTGTATTGTTATTCAATTCTAGATTAAAGTTGTTTCCAGGTAAGCTAAGGTACAAATGGCCTGGACCATTTGAAGTTGTGAGAATGACTTCTCATGGAGCTGTTGAATTATGGAGTAAGGACAAGAGCAAAAAATTCATGGTAAATGGATAGAGAGTTAAGCATTATTGGGCAGATCATGGGGATCAGCATGAGACGTTCATCACCTTTGTAGGTGAATCAAGATGAGTTGGTTCATCCCACGACATAAACTAAGGCTCTGCATGAGAGGAAATCCATGAATGTAATGTAATAGTGTATTTTATTTCTTAGTGCTTGAAGAAAATAAAAAAATGAAGAGAAAAAAACCAAAAATACAAGAAGATATGTCGTGCCACAACCAAAACTAAGGCACTAGGTATGAGGCAACCCATTTTTTCTTATGTATTTTTTTTTATTTTTGTTGAGTATGTAGGAATGAGAAACTCCAAGTCATGAGGGAAAAAACAAAGTAAGTGAGCTTGTGTGTTATTAGGAAGCTCTCAGGTACGTAAACTATGGACTAAAGTGATGCCCAAGGAGGGTAAGATAAGGGGGATAAAATATTCCCAAAAGTGTAAATTCTAGTAGGCATGTGTGATAAGCCCATGACGTGGAGGCTAACATATGAGATAAGCCTCACGATAAAGGCTTTTATGATAGCAGTGTACAACGCAAAAATCTATGCGATGCAGAGGCTTTCACATGCACTAAGATACGTGTCATGGATCCCACTTAGTCTCGAGTTTTATCCTGATTCGGTACCCTTTGTTACCCTCTTCCTTTAAATACTCCTTTATTTTCTACTTCTCTTCTCTATTCTAAACCCTAGCCTTACCGCCCCCCATTCCTAAAGATCCATATACTCTTTTATTTTTTAGTATCAAACACACAAAGGAAAGTTAAGTAGAACTAAGATAGAGTACTTGGAGTGTAAGTTTAGTGATGTATCGCAGGAGGCTCGAGTGGTTGTGAAGCTGGACTCTTAGGCCATTCATAAGAAGGAGAGTTTTAAGTATCTGGGGTCTATGATTTAGGGAAATGGTGAGATTGATGAGGATGTCACACATCATATTGGGGCAGGGTAGTTTAAATGGAAGATCGCTTTGGGAGTTCTATGTGATAAGAAAGTGCCCCAAAGCTTAAAGCTAAGTTATACAGAGTAGTAGTTTGGTCAGCTATGTTGTATGGAGCAGAGTGTTGGCTAGTTAAGAACTCCCATATCTAAAAGTTGAAGGTGGCGGAGATGAGAATGTTGTAATGGATGTATGGACATACCAGGAAGATAGGGAGAGGAATGCGATTATTTAGGAGAAGGTGGGAGTTGCCTTAGTAGAGGAAAATATAAGAGATGTAAGGTTTTATTGGTTTAGGCACTTAATGAGGAGGGTCTCTGATGCTCCAGTACGGAAGTGTGAGACACTGGCTATGGATGGTTTTAGGAAGGGAAGAGGTAGACTCAAGAAATAGTGAATAAAGGTGATTAGGCATTATATATAGCAGTTACAGCTTCTGGAAGAGATAACCCTTGATAGGAAGGTGTATAGGACGTGGATTAGGTAGAGGGTTAGGGGTGGGAGTGCGTTTGTAATAGTAAGGGGTGTTCTTTTGTGTCTGCAGTTTTTTGTTTGTGGTGTTGTGGCTGTAGTATTATCTTGTGGCTAGCGGTGTTAGTTTATATCCACTAATATTTTGTGTTTGTTATACTATTAGTTTATTTTGTATATTGTACTAGTTTATATGCACTTATCTTTTGTGTTTGTTATACTGTTATCGGTTCGAAGCAGGGGGTCTATCAAAAATAACCTCTCTACTTCACCTGAGGTAGTGGTATGGTTTGCCTACACTCTGCCCTCCCCAGGCCCCACAATGTGGGAATACACTAGGTATGTTGTTGTTATAAACACACAAAGGGAAGGTTTTTCTTCTCTTCTAAAAGAAAACTAAGGTAAGTACTCATGTTACTATTCCTTTTACTTATTTGGGTGCAAGAAGTGAAATTATGTTTATGCAAGAATGAGGTAGAAACTTGAATTGCTTGATACCTAGTTTGATGATTTTGACTTTATTGAGAATTTTGTGATATAAAAGAATGTTTTTATGCTTTATGTGCTTTGCTTGCTCCATCATTGTTGAAATAGCCTAATAGTATGTGTTTTTAGTGAAATATTGCACATTTTGGTAACATACATAATTGAAACACTTATGGAGAAGGTGTGAGTTTCTTATTGGAACTGAAATTAGCATTTGGGATGTAAGTTGAGGAAAAGGGAAGTCTGAGTACCTTGGGTTGTTAAGTTATACTTTCATGATAGCAACTAAGTGTAGGGTAGTTTGTAAATCCATATACACTTAGTGTTCACTCTAATTTTGATGTACGTGTGTAATTGGTTTGAAATGAATCTAAATTGTGCATGAACTTGCATAAAATTGTTAATTTGGGAATATGTATGAGTACATGTTGGTTTGGTCATGTTCAAACAAAGAAATATATGCACCTGAAGTTGTTTTTGATGAAGTGAATTGGAGTATAAATTCTATAAGTTGAACAAAGTTTTGAATTGATGCTTTCTTGCAATCTGAGGAGTTGTGCACATGCAAAAGTGTATATTGAATAGGGAAAGTTTGTGTACCTAGTTCTCATACCTATTCACCTGTCCTAGCAACTAGGTGGGGGGTGCCCTCAACACTTTTTCACACTTAGTGTTTGCTAGTCCAAAATAGGTGCTATGTTTGACGTATTTGCTGAATGTTATGACTAATAGGCACTTTGTCAAGTCGTTAGAAAAGGGGTAAGGCCATGGCTGGACCTTTTGAGCAATAAAAAAAAAGGAACAAGCCAACTGGTCGTGTACCTCAACCTCCTGCATTCCCACAAGGGCAGACTAGGAGGTACAGAACTAGGTGGGTTCTAGTGGATGGAAAGAAATGGTACGCCAAAAATAATGAGAATAAATATACGGCAGATCAATTCATTGACCGAACAAGCCTGTTGAGAGAGTTTCCAAGAATGGTGCGAAGAATAAAAAAGTTGCACATGAATTTCTTATTTGAGCAGCCCCATAAGTGCAACCTGCACCTTGTTAAGGAGTTCTATGTGAACTTGGACCCAAGGGAGCGAGAATCAGACGTAAAGATACGAGGCCATATGGTCACTTTTATTGCTCATGGATTAAATGTTCTTATAGATACACCAAAGGTGGATTCTAAACCATTAAATCGGATAATATCACACTGCCTTATGCAGACATTCTCTATTTGTTATGTGGGAATAATTCTATAGCCAGATGGATACATCACAAGGACAACGACCCCCATCTCACATTCTTGTATACTCAGATAAATAGGGAGGCCGATATGTGGGTAAAGATTATCCTCCACTCTCTCATACAGGGAACACACATAACTGATGTGATGCGCGGTAGGGTATGTATAATGCCTTGAAACTACCCCCTGGACGCTATACAAAGCTTGGAACCACAAATGATCTCAAGCTAACCCATGAACTAGAATACTGTTAAGAAGCTGATGTAATATGTATAAAATCATTGAGTTTACTATGTGTAAACATGATCATGGCATAATCTGAATAAATATATTACTGATACAATTTATATCTGGTAAACAAAAACACTGAGGAGGGAGCTGAAATTACATAATTGACTCTGACTGAAATCTATGATGCCTCTACTATACAAACTTTAGGTAGTTGGGACATGCCTCCAACTACCACTAATCAATACATATGGAAAAATTGAAACACAACATAGTACATGAATTAAATCTGACTGGAGTTCCCAAAATAGGAGAACTTATCACCAGCTGGCTGGAAACTGCAACTTTCGGATTATGATGCATAGGCTATAACTGGCACCTACATTATGAGACAATGTAACACATTAACATATATATGGATCAGTACTTCTGGGATGTACTAAGTAAGCAGGGGTGAATGCACTAAGTAATACTGATTATGTATGAAATCTTAAAACATATTTGTTAAGTGTAAGTAGACTCACCAAGAGACTGAAATAAATCGAAAGCTAAAGTATCTTAAAACATGAGTAACAAACATAATCTGACAAGCTGGTGAATCACTCATTTAGTTTCTTAAAACCTCGCTTTTTCAAAATAAGTAGAACTAAAGTTGGGATACGGTAACACATGAATACATAAACATTCAAAACCAAACATAAATGTACTGAACTGATCCAATTAACTGAATAACTGAAGCTTGGCTGACGAAATAAGTGAAATCTAAGAAAAAGGGATAAGTAGCATATGCATACTGAGTAGCTGATATGTGAATACGAACTACTAAAAAACATGAGATAGCTGAGCACAAATGCATGAAAATTGTAGAATCTGAGAATGCAAGACCAAACATAAGCATATTTCTGAAATAATCTGTAAACTGAATGACTGAAATTTGATAACTGAATAACTGAAGATCTGTATGCTTTGGTCAAACAAACCTGTACTAAAACTACACTAAATATGATACTAAGACTGTGGGAGGTATCATCTAACCAACATGCCCCAATTTGAGCTAATCAGGGTCCAATCTGTAAACCCAGTTTAAAGGGTATCGGTATCATGCCACGGGTACTAACACTGGCTGTGTGGATCCACTAAAGTGAATTCCCAAAGAACTAAAGAGTCACCCTGTCCTAGCAGGTGCCCTGGTGAGATATGTGTCAACCCTCAATGGGCAGGTTAACATCCCAAACCTATATTGGCTATGTCTTCTGGAATATAAGGATTGCTACTAAGAGTCACACCCTCTACTGGCAGGTAAGCCCCCATCCCTGGGTTTGATCAGTACTAAATCATACTCCCAACCAAACTAACTCGAATTACTAAACTGATCTATGTTTAACTGATTAAGATAACTAACTGAATGAATAATGCTCATACAAATATGAAACTATTCTAAAAATGCTGAGACTAAGTAAACAGCTAAATTTTTGGGTATTCAAAACCCCTAGGAATCGATAGCAATAACGACGGGGACATACTAAAGCTTTGAAACCATAATAAAAAGCATTATTTAAAGAACCCCATCACTTGGGCATTTCATCAAACACATGGAGATTAATACTTTAACATGGGGCAATTCATCGAACACATAGGGATCATGAACTTGAAAATGAGAATATCTTAAACATGGGAACATAGCATGATTACATAACTAAAATCATGAATTAGGCAATTTACATGAAATTCGCTTGAAATAGGACATGAGCATTTAATCAAAACATATAAAGATCATAGCTTGCACATAAGAATGTCTTAACATAAGGGAACAATAGAGTCATAAGAAAAATTCATAACGTGGGGATTCATCTTAAAATTAATTGAACATGATATGGGAATTTCATGAAACATATGTAAAGCATGAATTTGAAACATGGGAATGTTGCTAAAATCATGAATTTAGGGTCTATCATAAAATTCACTTGAATAAAGTATGGGAAACTCAAATTCACTGCATAAGGAATTCAAAATCTTTCATGGAATCATACATAGGATGCATTGAATTAAAAACCACCATGAAAACATGAAATTCTATCTTTCTTGAACATCTAAAATAACATAATGATCAAAAAATTCATTATTTAATTTAAAGAAAAGGATTTTGGGATCCATGAGTGAAAGGGGACCCATGGATGAACTCCCACATACCTTAGAACTTTAAATCTTGAAAAAAAAATCTTAAAAGCTTTCTTGAATCGAAAAACTTTGACTCTTGATTGTTCTTGAAGAGGAGGTGATGGAATGGATCATCTTTAGAAGGAATGATTAGGGTTTGTTCTTGAGAATAAAATAGGAGAATGAGGAAAAATAATGCCCTAATAGACACTTAACATCATGTTTATATGACCTTGTTTGATGTGGGAAAAAACTCAATTGACCCTCACTCACCGCAATGCGGCATAACCGTGGTGGTTTACTGGTTATGACAAAAATGATCATAACTTTCTGTCGAGTATCGGATTAAGGAGAAATTGGTATCATTGGAAAGTTGACTCAATTTTCTATAATTTGGTAGGTCTTGACCTGAAAAATTCCACGTATATCAAAAGTTATACACGTTCAAAGTTGACCTTTGTAGAATCAAATACCAAACTTTGGACGAATCAGAGGATCTCAGCTCAACTTTATTCTAAGTGATTTATATGAACATTCTTCACCTAATAAGCACTTCACACAGTAGGATAAAGATCATAACTCATGCATTCAAATTAGAAATTAAGAACATGACAAATACACCGTTACCGCAATATGATGAGTGTCTCATCGCTATCCCTAATGCGATGTAGTGGAATCGCGTTGAGCTGCTAGAATTGAAATTCAAACTAGCCCAAAAAATCTAAAACTTACACAAGATATGTCCTTACATCTCCTAAATATGAATCAACTCAAAAACCATCATCTCAGAGTTTGGAAGGTCAACTTAAAACTTTTTGAAGTTAGAAGGTCCTAAAAATGGCTAAGTCCTTAACACATAGCTAAATTTTTAGGCTTTTAGCCTCTTATGAAAGCACTAGGAGCTGAAATCAACTAAGAAAAGTATGGGGTATTACAGTATGCCTTATTTATGCTTTAATACGTGATGATGTTGGTGTTAATATAGGTGTTATGATCATTTTGGCGATGAGGAAGGCATGCTTGTAGCAGGGGCACAACTATGGCTTAGGTGGTTTGTTGACAAGGTTTTTGAGATATCATGGTGTAGTGGAGGAGGCACTCAACTATAGGCCAGTGGTGGACACTCTCCCTGTAGACGTGTCCCATACTAAGGGGATTACTATAACTCATAGGCTAATATTTACTATACCCGAGCATCAGGGTTAAAATAACGATATCACAGCTCTGATATATGGGCTACATCTGCTTTACTTATGGATAGAGGGACACCCAGCTACACAAGAAGAGATTCAAGCTTTTGAGCTAGATTATCTTCTAGGTCATTATGCTAGGACTATGATGTATATTAGCCCAGATGTTATAGATCCTGTAGAGGATGATGTGCCCACTGATAATAAGCTACAAATGCATGATTTGGATGTGGAGTCAAATAAGGAGAAAGACACAGATGACCCATACATGGGAGCAGAGGCCTATGATCCAAAGAATGATGATGATATCGATGATTTTTTACCAGGGAGTTGTTCCCCACCTTATACTTGTTTGGTTTTACAAGCACTAGGACAATACTTCATTTTAAGTATGGGGTGGTGATTTCTCATTCCTTGTACTTTTATTGGTTATGTTTTCTTAGATAATTTTATTTTATTCTGTTGCATATTTTTATTTGGTTATGATTAGGATTTAGATATTCATTCTAACTATTTAAAACTATTCAATCTGTAATAGTTAGTATTGATGATATTTGCTTAATATTGATGATATTTGCTTAATGGTAGTTTGTTTATTAGCTATGCTCCTTAGTAATTACTTTTTATTTAAAATTAGGATTAAAATTTTTACTTTTTCCCTTAAGGCAATTTTTGATAAGTCGTCATAGTTACCGCCTTCCCTATGATGGATGGATGATGACCGTCTTAAGGGGAGTTAGTCTTAGATAATAAAGAAGTGAAAAGAACCCAACCATAACTTTAAGGAGATATACTTTGTGTTGGGTCATGTGGTTGTTTGCCTTGGAAAATACTTATTATGAAATAGAAGTATTTCATAAATAAAAATGGAGCTATTTTTAGATACCAAATCTTAATGGGTGTAATTTTTGGTTTGTTGGCTTAAATCTAAACTTGACAAGTACTAGATTGGAAGCCATAGGTATCCGACTTGAATCTAGCATGCACCAAGTGTGAGAGAGGTTTCTAGTTACCATATACATAGTGATGTCAATAACTTGCCCGGTGTGTTGACGAAGAAAAATAAAGGATGATGGGTTTAGGAAATGATGTAGGAATTTTTGTTAGTAGCCATATTTTTAGACCTTGTTTACCTACCCTTGTGCATATTCTTAATTAGCATCGTTAAGCCTATAGCTTATTTTCTTTGGTAGCCTCATAAGTAGCCTATTCCTTTTTTGTTCTTTAACCGTAATTTGATCCAAAACTCCTAAGCGCTTTAGTTGAAATTTATTACAGTTAAGGAGTAGAAATTCAAGTAAGGAGTATGGTGAAATTAAAGCCCTTAAGTAATCATTATTGAGAGAGAAAATTGATGTCTGTGGTGGTTGAGAGTGTGGAAAAGAAAAAGAAAAGAAAATAAATATTAAAAAAATAAAAAAGAGGTAAATAGATGACACTCCCATCATAGTGTGTGTAATAAACTTAAAAAGATAGGGCTAAAGCAAAATAAGAAGGGAAGGTAGTGAGGAAGGAATTTAGTTGTTAAGTTGATATTTTGAATATTTATGTGATGTACTAAAGTGCTTAGGGATATTAGCCACTATTTTTCTAAATTGTTCCTACCCATCCATTAGCTTACATTACAACCATGAAAGACCTAGTTGATTCTTAATCCCAACATTTTACTATTAGTGAAGTAGTACACTAAGGGCAAGCTTATGGTTCATTATCTATCATGTATGAGTTCTTTATTGAGAGTGAGTGAATTAGTCTTTGATATACCCATTCAATTATATATATTAAAGATTGTGGGGTGAATATGGAACATTTTCTGGTTGTGAAAGTGCATGTGGATGATAGTCAACTAACTACAGTGTTATTGATTGAGTTCGCCAACAAATCGGAAGTTCACTTTTGAGGTAAGGACATTTAAAAAGAATAATCCCATGTTTACAGAATTGAATTGATATGTTTTGGCTAAAAAGTCATGTTTGGTTTACGTATGCCCAACACATGTATTTTGTTTAGATTATGGTGTTAAGCTTAAATGTGTATATTATCTGCCTAAGGTTGTTCGAGGATGAACAAGATTCAAAGTGTGGGTTGGTGATCTTAGGAGTATTTATATATCCAAGCACCAATATTTACCCATAATAGGACTTATTTTATGAGCTAAAATGAGTTATTCTTATTGTGTTTGAGTTTTAATTGCATGATTTAGCTAATGGGTATGATTTGTTTATATAGGATTGATTTTTGTTGAAATTAGATGCAATTGGATGCATCAAGGAAACCAAATAGTTACTGAATCTTTCGAATGATTTTCTGGGCATGAGGAGACTTAGATTTAGCTCGGAAAGCACAAATTTAAAGACAAGAACAAGGAAAGAAGCAATATGCTGGAAACTAAAGGAATAGTGATCTATGCAGAGTGGAAACTATTCCTCACATTTAGCTTCACGTCACCCCATGTGATTTTGGTATCGATGGTGAATTCCAGTGAGCCTCCGCGATAATCCCACAACTCAGAGGCTAAATTAATTCCCAAGATGAATTCTAGTGAGGGTCCATGATAGCCTTGCAGCGCGGACCCTGGTCCCTTACTATAACTGTCATGGCGTGGTCTCTATTCCATAGATTGAGCTCTGCAACATAGTGATGGTATTTATTGACAAAACTTTTCCAACTATAAAAGGAACACTTCAACACAATTGAGAGGGCTTTGGCATACATACAACAGAGGCTAAATTCACTTACGAGATTTATTTTAGGGTTCTTGGAACTTCATTCTTTCAACATAGATTTTTGGTATGATTTATTTTTTGTTTTTAATGATTCGAACATGAGTGGCTAACCACCCTTGTTCTGGGGTTGATGCCAAAAACATGATTACACTTCGATATTCTTAGAGTGGTTTTACATTGAATTATCATATGGGCTATTCTTATTCTCTTATGCTAACTATTTTGATGAATGGCCACCATTCAAATACATCTAAATTTTTTTATGAATCCAAGAAGAGAATCAATAGGATAGATCAAAGATTTTAAGAAGCAAGGTTCTCATTATTTTATAAAATAAATGATTTGAATTAGCATCTAGGATAGAGATATACCTAGAATCCTTATTTGGTCCACCTACAAGGTTATATCTTAATACATTTAACTGGATTATTCCATCCCCTCTCAACGATGTAGTTATAATGTCCATTTAGGTAGATGATTAGAGGATCGAGAAACCATGATCTTACTCTAAACCCTTCAAATCAATAACCTGATAATTAATGAAACAGCGATAAGAATAGATATTTGTAAAATTGTTATATGTGACTTGACCCTGGAATTCTCACTCATATTGTTTATAATTTTTCTTATGCTACTATTGTCACACATTGTTATTTATTTATTAGTTAGAGTATTCACTAAATCATCGCTATCATCTTGACACTCTAAAACACTTAATATATTCTTAACAAAACTAAAAGTAGAATTACTAGTTAAGTAGTCCTCATGGGAATGATATCCAGTTCTCTGAGTCACTATATTACTTGTATGATCGCACACTTGCATGTATGATAGACCGCAACATAGCCCATGTGTGGTTTTAGAACGGTCAATCTACACAATAGAGACAAAAGTTTTAATGTTCATGATAAGTCCTGTTCCCTCCTCTCAGTATCTTATATATATATATATATGGATATGCATGGATGTGTACATGTGCATTGGTTTGACTTAGTTTTTGATTGATGGCATTATTTTATCCTATATCCTTAAGTTTCATACTAGTGCTCCAACCGATAACCATCTTCGGGCATTTTATCCTCACATGATGCATGGGTTGGCCATACTTTTATTCCTCCTACACAGTGACTAGGTGATCGGGAGATAGCTTGTGAGTCAGACTGAAGTGGTGAGCTTACATCCTTTAAAAGTCCCTATTTCATGCTTTAGGTTTCCTTATGTTTTAACTTTTTTCTTTTGAATTTATTTTTGGCTATGGTCGGGGGCATGTCCCTACTAGACTATCTTTAGGTTTGTTAGAGGCTTTGATGGACACTACTATGGACATAAGTATTGTGGTTGGTTATGAGTATTAGTTATTATTTGGTGGTAGGTGGATATTTATCTATCATAGATTTTTTAAGCTTTCCTATCTTATTCTATCTATTATATGTTCGGAATCCATTTGCTACTAGGTATACTTGGTTCTATTGGATTAGGCTAAGGGGTTGGTCTCCAGTCCACGACAGACATGAGATACCCATCAATGGCCAAGCCCTGGTTCAGGTTATGACAAAATTGGTATCAAAGCCTAGGCTCATGGCCAATTGGGTTTCCATAAAGCAGTGTCAAGTAGAGTCTCTTTTATGGGTGTGTAGTGTGCCACACTTATAAGGGATGGGTTACGAGGCATTTAAGAATGTTTCTCTTTTTTGTTATTTTATTTTCAAGCTATAGAGTCTAAGGCCTTGAATTTATCTAACTCCCATTTGTTCACCTTTCAGATCATGCCTCCCGAATAATCTAAAGATCATGGAAACACATCTATCTCACCGGAGGACGATGTGAAAGAATCTCATCCAATTTATGGGGTATAGACCCAGTCAACGGTCGCTACTTTTGATTGCCCTCATGGAGTTCCCCCTATCTCTACTAATTTTTCTATAACTACTGATACTCATCAAGGAAATAAGGTTGATCCCTAAAGTTGGCAAGTTTATAAGGTTGATCCTCTAAATTTCTGTAGTACTAAGGTTGAGGAGGATCCTTAAGGTTTTATAGATGATATAGAGATGTTCTTTCGGGTTAAGCATACTACTGATATAGAGGGTAGAGAGTTTTCTTCTTATCAATTAAAGGATGTAGCATACCAATGGTATGAAGAATATGAGAAACTTAGGGGTGATGATGTTAAGTCCTCTTTGTGGGTGACTTCTCTAGTACTATTCTTGATCGCTTCTTTCCTTAGGAGTTAAGAGAGGCAAAAGCTGAGGAGTTTGTGAATTTGAATAAGGCAGGATGACGATGAAGGAATATACCTTGAAGTTCCACCAGTTGTTGGTATATGCTCTTGGTCTTGTATCTAGCATGACGGTTAGAATAAGGAAATTCACTTTTAATTTGACTCGTGATTTGGTTTTGGAGTGCAAGGCTGCCATTTTTAACAAAGATATTGATATCTCTTAACTTATGGTGTATATGCAATAAGTTGAAAAGGAAAATAAAAAGTAAGTAGAGGTGGGGGAGAGGTAGAGTAAGAAGTTTTAGTATTTAGGTTAGGGTGGATATTAACAGTAAAGTGGTAGAGATGGTGGTAAATGGTCAAAGAAGAAATGGGCAACTCTGGTTCGTATTCAATGGCCAATGCACCTTATCCATAGCCATTCAGAGATTGTTGATTTCAGAGTGATGATGGTTTAAGGGCATAGGGTGCCCAATCTCAGGCCAATGGGGCCTAGTCAGCTCCATCATATCCTCTTTATAGATTTTGTGGTCAGTTGTATTATGGTTTTTGTGATGAGGAAAAGAATTAGTGTTTCAACTATGGTCAACTAGGACATATGCTGAGAAATTATCCAATAGGTATGGTCGCTTCAGGGGCTGAAAAATTTTTGGTTGTCATGCCATTAGCTCTTGCACCAAAGGGTACCACTACTAGTACCGACACTGGCTGGAATTGCCTGTATGCTCTCATTACTTGTCAGGAGTCTAAGGCATCTCCTAATGTCCTCACTAGTATGTTAAAACTCTTCTCTCGTGATGTGTACTGTTTTCTTGATCCAGGATCTACCCTTTCCTATGTGACCCCATTTGTGGCTGTGCATTTTGGTTTCGATCCTGAGCATATTTTAGATTCCTTTTCTATTTCTACTTTGATGGGTGCCTCAGTGGTTGCTAGAAGATTTTATAGGGTTTATGTGGTATCTTTTGGTGGTAGGGAAACGTTGGAAGATTTGACTGAATTAGATATGCTAGATTTTGAAGCCATCTTGGGGATGGATCGGTTGCATTCATTCTATGACTTCTTAGATTGTTGGACCCATATGGTTATTTTTAAATTTCTAAATATTCCAGTTATCGAGTGGGAAGGTAGTTTCCTTGTGCCTAAAGGAAGGTTCATATCATATCTTAGAGCCCAGAAATTTATTTCCAAAGAGTGTCTTTATCATTTGTTTAGGTTTAAAAACTCTAACTCAGAGGGTCTTTCTTTACAATTCATCATGGTGGTTAAGGAATTTCTTGAGGTTTTCCTTAATGATATTTCTGGTGTTTCTTCCAATAGGGAAATTGATTTTGGGATTAATCTTTTTTTGAACACCCATCCTATCTCTATCCCTCTCTATAAAATGGCTATATCTGAGTTGAAAAACCTTAAAGAGCAGTTGAATGATGTTCTTTACAAGGGTTTCATCTGCCTTAGTTTGTCTCCATGGGGTGTACCTATTTTGTTCATGCGTAAAAAGGATGGCTCCTTTTGAATGTGTATAGATTATCGTCAGTTGAATAAGGTGATGACAAAGAATAAGTACCATCTTCCTAGGATTGATGACATGTTTGACCAACTTCAGGGTGCTAAGTATTTATCTAAGATTGATTTTCAGTCAAGTTATCATTAGCTTAATATTAGTGAAGCGGAAATCCCTAAGACTACCTTTTGTACCCGGTATGGAGATTTTAAGTTCTTGATTATGTCTTTTGGTTTAACCAATGCCCCAACGACATTTATAGACCTGATAAATCGAGTGTTTTATCAGTTTCTAGATTTTTTTCATCATTGTGTTTATAGATGATATTTTAGTGTATTCTAAGAGTGAGGCAGATCATGCCAATCACCTCTGTTTAGTATTGTAGACCCTTAAGGATAAGTTGTTGTATGCAAAGTTTTTAAAGTGTAAGTTTTGGTTGAATACAGTAACTTTCCTGGGTAATGTTGTTTCTAGTGACGAGATCATGGTGGATCCACAGAAGGTTGAGTCAATGAAGAAGTGGCCTAGAACCATGACTACAATCGAATTTAGAGCTTCTTGGGTTTGGCTGGGTATTATAGGAGGTTTATGGAGAGATTATCTTTGATTTCTACTCCATTGACAAAGTTAACTTAGAAAAAGGTGAAGTTTCTATGGTTGGATGTTTGTGAGGGAAGTTTTGAGAAGTTGGAGGATAAATTAACTTCTACTCCAGTCTTGATTTTTCTTGAGGGTAATGATGGTTTTGTTGTTTATTATGATGCATCCCGTATGGGACTTGGTTGTGTGTTAATATAGCATAGAAAGGTGGTAGCATATGCTTTTAGGAAACTGAAAGTTCATGAGAGGAATTATTCGAGTCACGATTTGGAGTTGTTAGTTGTGGTGTTCGCATTGAAGATTTGGCAACATTATCTATATAGGGTCTATGTTGACATTTATTCTAATCATAAGAGCCTGTAATATGTATTCACCGAGAAGAAGTTGAATCTCAGGCAAAGAAGATGACTTGAGTTACTTAAAGACTATGACATGAGTCTCCACTATCAACCAAATAAAGATAATATGGTTGTTGATGCTCTTAGCAGTTTATCTATGGGAGATTTTCTCATGTGGATGAAGTATTTAGTGAAGGATATTCACCGTTTGGCTAATCTTGGAGTTTGCCTCTTAGATTGGGAAGATGGTGGTGTGTTTTTGTAAAAGGAGGTGAAGTCATCTCTTGGTGCTGAGGTAAAGGAGAAGCAAGTATTGGATCCTATCATGATGCAAATCAAGGATAATGTAGGTAAGCAGAAGGTGATGACTTTTGAGATTGGTGGTGATGGTATCTTGAAGTACCAAGAGAGGCTGTGTGTTCCCGATATGGATGGGCTATGAGTAAGAATTTTGGCTGAAGCTCATGAGTCGCGATATACGATTCATCCTGGTTTGACAAAGGTATACCATGACTTGTAATAAATTTATTGGTTGAATAATATAAGGCAGGATGTGGCCAACTTTGTGGCTAAGTGCATGGTGTGTCAATAATTGAAGGTGGAGCACTTGAGGCCCGATGGGCTATCCCAATAGATTGAGTTGTCTGTATGGAAATGGGAAGTGATTAAAATGGATTTCATTGCCGATCTTCCATGGCCTCATAGTAAGTTTGATTTGATTTGAGTCATCATGGATAGGATGACTAAGTCTACTCACTTTTTGCCTATAAGGACTAATTATTCGGCTGGTGATTATGCTAAGATTTTTATTTAGAAGATCATGAGGTTGCATGGTGGTCTAGTTTTTGTCATTTTTTATCGCGGTACTCAGTTTTTGTTGCACTTTTGGAGATCATTCCAGGGAGGTTTAGGTGCTAAGGTAAACCTTAACACCATTTTTTTACCCTCAGACGAATGGAAAAATAGAAAGGACTATTTAGACTTAGGAGGATATACTGAGATCTTGTGTGGTTGACTTTAGTGGTAGCTGGATTGATCATTTGCCTCTCATATAGTTTGCATATAGCACCAACTATCACTCTAGCATTGGTATGGCTCCATTTGAGGTGTTGTATGGTATGAGGTGTAGATATCCTATTGGATGGTTTAAAACTGGTGATACAAGGTTGTTCGGTCCTAATTTAGTTCATCAAGCTATGGAAAAGGTGACGGTGATTCAAGATAGGTTCAACACTACCCAAAGTCGCCAAAATTCCTATGCAGATATGAGGCAAAGGGAATTAGAATTTGATGTGGGTGATTGGGTGTTCTTGAAGGTATCCCCTATGAAGGGAGTGATGTGATTTGGAAAGAAGGGGAAGCTTAGTCCCTATTATGTTGGCCCCTATTTGATTTTAAAAAGAGTTGGGAATGTTGCCTACGAGCTAGAATTGCCTGCAAGTTTGGGTTCTATTCACCTTGTGTTTCATGTGTCTATATTGAAGAAATGCATAGGTGATCCTTCCTTGGTGGTGCTTATTTAGAGTGTTTATTTTTCAAATTCTCTGTCATAATACGAGGTCCTAGTGGAGATCTTTGATAGAGAAGTTCATAGACTGAGGACTAAATATGTAGCTTCAGTAAAGGTCCTTTGGAGGAACCAAAAGGTGAAAGAAAACACTTGGGAAGCTGAAGAAGATATGAAGGCTAAGTACTCATTCTTGTTCCATGTGTTGAAAGAAGGTACTTAAGGTATGAATCTTGTTTTCCCCTTTGCTACTATCTAGGTTTATCATTTGAGTCTGGAGTAATATTGTTATTCTCTTGCGAACAGTGGCCTAGCTCATCATTCGGGGATGAATGATCCTAAGGAGGGGATAATGCAACACCCTTAAAATTTCAAGTATTTTATTTTGGCCTGCCCTTGCTTGAAACATTGATTTTTGACATAAATGGTGTTTAGGCATGTGAATGGGGTGTCCTGGGAGAGTTTAGGAATTTTTGGATGGGGTTTGAGGTGATTTCATACCATGGAGGCAGTAAGCCTCCGCATTATCCCCATGTCACAGAGGTTGCACTCTGCGATAGGTAGTATGTCACAAATGCTACACTCCGCGATAGGTAACATGGCATAGAGTTTAGCCTTTATGATAGGCTACGTACCATGTTGTTGTATAAAAGTCATGCAGTCCTTGTTTTATTTCACTTGGGGTGATGGTCTTTTGGGTCTTTTCACCTGTGTACGGCCCTTAAACATAATGTAAGCTTATTTCTTACAATTTTAAGAGATTAAAAATTCCCAATTCCAAAATCCCTAATTCCACTCTCAATCTCAAAACCTCAAGAGAGCCTAAGGATTTCATCGTACATTCATCTTTCGGGTTTCAAGTTTTGACGTACTCTCCAATTATCATATGTCTAAGACATGTATCACTTTCCCTATACTTGTATTTTTTAATGGCATGAAATTGGTTTATTTTTCACATGGTTTTGATGTTGGGTTTGAACTATGGGTTGAGGGTTTTGAATATAAATTGTTTGAATGTTTTCCCATAATTACTATTAAACTATTATGCATTGAATTATTGATTTGTACACTCATTGGGGTGCATGGGAATGGTTGATGGAATAGGGATACAATGGACTCCCTAAATTTGTAAACTATGGTAATAGGGGTACAACAGAATCCCCAATAATCGATTTTGGTATAGAAATTGATAATAACCTCAGCCCACTTGCATAATTGATTTTAGAATGTAAATTATCATTTGGTTTGGCTTATTCTATTTCGAACCTAATGCATGGCATAAATGGCTAAATTAATAATAATGACAATGATCTTAAAAACCTTATGGGGGTTCGAAAGAATCCCTCAAGTAATTCTTATAATAGAGTCTGTGGGGTACAAAAAAAATCTCTAAAGTGTTGGCTAATGATATTGCTTGCAAGATATAGTCGGTACGACGATACCACTTAACAACACCTTAAATATTGACTCTTGGAATTGGTGGATTGGTTATGTGTTAAATTTTTTAGTTGGGCTTAATGGGGGGTTATGTTAGCTAGCCGTGAAGGTGTGAGTATCGAAAGACTGAGAAATAAGACTCATGTTTGCCGACGTGAGGGTTGGTCTTGATGACCATGTGCTTTTGAGGTACAAAGGAATCCCCCAAGTGTATATATAATTGTATTATTATTGGCAAAGGGTACAAGGAAATTCCTGGCCTTCTGTGATATCCTCGATTCGTGTGGCTAACACACACTGGGGTTCAACCAAGGGATTACAGCTAGAACCATATAGTCCGTAGGTGGTTTTAGAATGTTCAAGCTACATAACCCAGGATAAAGTCTTAAAGTTTGTGTTAAACTTTATTCCCTCCCCCATTATCTTATGTATATATATATATATACACACATATGGACATGCATGGATGTGTAAATTTGCATTGGTTTGACTTGGTTTTGGACTGATGGAATTATTTTATCCTATATTCTTAAGTTATATGCTAGCACTCCAACCTCTAACCATTTTTTAAGTGCTGTATGGACTGGCCATACTTCTACTCCTCCTACATAATGACTAGGTGATCAGGGTACAACTCATGAGTCAAACTGAAGTGGTGAGTTTCCAGCCTTTTAAGTACCCCATTTCATTATTTGGGTTTCCTTATGTTTTGACTTTTTCTTTTGGATTTATTTTTTGGTTGTGGTCAGGGGCATGTCCCAACCAGACTATCTTTGGTTTTATTAAAGTCTTTGATTGACATTACTATGGATAGGGGTATTATGGTTGGCTATCGGTATTAGTTATTAGTTGTTGGTTGTTGGATATTGATTTATAATATATTCTTTGGACTTTTCTATCTTATTTGTTATATGTTCAAAATCCATACACTGCTAGCTATATTTGGTTTTATTGGATTAGGGTAAGGGAGTGGTCTCTGGTCCATAGCAACTTAAGATACCCATCATGGCCAGGCCTTGGTTTGGGTCATGATAGATGCTTTCACAACACTATCCCAATCTATGACTTCTCAGAATAACCAGCAAGTTGCTGCCCCAGCCAACCCAGTAGTGAATACTGTGGCAATTAGAATCAAGGAATTCACTTGGATGAATTCGCCAATGATCTTTGGTTCTAATTTTGAGAAGGATCCACAGGAATTCTTAGATAGTGTTCAAAATATAAATGATATCATGGGTGTTACTTCTACTGAGAGGTTGACCTAGATGCTTACCAACTGCAAGAGGTTGCTTATACTTGGTTCAAGTGGTGGAAGGAAAATAGAGGTGTATATGCAGGGCCAGTAGAGTGGGATGAGTTTTCTACTGTATTTCTGGACAGTTTCTTTCTACTTAAGTTAAGAGAAGCTAAGGTGTAGGAGTTCATCAAATTTAAGCATGGCAGTAGAGTGTTAAGGAGTATTCACTCAAATTTACTTAGTTGGTGAGGTATGCTCTGACTATGGTGGATGGTTCTAGGGCCCACATGAGTAAGTTTGTTTCTGGTGTTTCTTATAATATGGTTAAGAAGTGTAGAAAAACTATGTTGATTAAGAAGATGGATATCACTAGGTTTATGGTCCATGCTCAACAGCTTAAGAAGGAAAAGCTCAAAGACATAGAAAGAGAGAATAAGAGGGCCAGAACTGGTAGTTTCAATTTCTCACAGTCGAGGTCAGATGGTAGGAATCATTCTTAGTTCTGCCAGAAAACTTCAGTCACAATCCCATCTTCTTCCTATGCTCCAATGCCTAAGTTCAGACAAGATATTCATGATAGGGTGCCAAGCACTAAGTCCTAGGGTAGCGTAAATAGTTGTTGTACCAATACATTTTGTAAGGAATGTGGTAAGAACCAAAAGGGTGAGTGCATGGCCTGTAGAGATGCTTGTTTTGGGTGTGGCAAGTTAGGCCATCGAATAAGGGATTGCCTAATGATTACACGGGGAGGTAGGAATGATCGTCCGTAGGGTCATACTAACTCTTCAGCAGCTCCAGCGGGTCACCCAACTCAGCAGGGTGCCACTTCTAGTGCAACTAATGGACAAAATTAGAATAGGCTTTATGCCTTTCAGACTCGACAGGATTAGGTGGGTTCTAATAATGTGGTTATTGGTATGTTACAAATCTTTCACCTTCATATTTATGCATTTTTAGACCCTGGAGCCACACTCTCCTTCGTGACTCCCTATGTAGTAGTAGATTTTAGTTTTAGCCCTAAAATCCTTGCAGAACCCTTCTCGATTTCTACTTCAGTCGGTAGTTCCATCATCTAGATAAGTATAAAAAAGTTGCCTAGTCATAGTATCATAGAAAGTCACTTTAGTCAATTTTGTAGAACTAGACACGACCGATTTAGATGTTATTCTTAGCATGGATTGGATCCACTCTTGCTAGGCCACAGTTGACTGTAGAAATAAGGTAGTTCAGTTTTAGTTTCCCAATTATCCAGTCTTAAAATAGAGGGGTAGTACCTCTGTGCCTATAGGTCGGTTTGTCTCTTTCCTTAAGGAAAGGAAAATGATTTCTAAGGGTTGAATTTATCATCGTGTTTGAGTCAAAGACTCAAGTTCTGAAATTTTGAGTCTGGAGTTAGTTCCGATAGTAAATGAATTTCCAGAAGTGTTTCCTAAAGATCTGCGCGGAGTTTCTCCCGAGAGGAAAATTGACTTTGGAATAGATCTTCTTCCAGATACCCATCCTATCTCAATTTTACCTTATAAAATACCTCTAACTGAGCTTAAAGAATTGAAGGAACAGTTAAAGATTTTTTTGATAAGGGTTCATTAGGCCTAGTATCTCTGTAGGGGTGTTCCAGTTTTATTCGTACACAAAAAAGGCGGTTCTTTTAGAATGTACATTAAATACCGTCAGTTGAACAAAGTTACAATCAAGAATAAGTATCCCATCCCTAGGGTTGATGACTTGTTCAAGCAACTTTAAGGCACTAATTATTTCTCTAATATATACCTCAGATTCGGCTATCATCGGCTTAGAATCAGAGAGCGTGAAATCTCAATGACAGCCTTTAGAATTTGGTACTGTTACTTTGAATTAGTAGTTATGTGTTTTGGACTGACGAATGCCCCTCCATATTTTATGAACTTGATAAACAGGGTGTTCAAGCAGTACTTGGACATATTCGCTATAGTATTCATGGATGGCATCCTCATTTATTCTCGGGGAGAGGATGAACATGCAGATCATTTGAGGATTATCTTCCAGGATACTAAAAATCACCTACTATTTTCCATGTTTAGCAAGTGTGAATTCTGGTTGAAATATGTAACACTCCTTGGTCATATCATTTTTGGTGAAGGAATTTGAGTTGATCCTCAAAAGGCCGAAGTAGTGAGGAACTGGCCTAGACACGTATCTTCATCAAATATAAAGAGTTTCTTGGGTTTAGCCGGCTATTACAGGCAGATTGTTGAAGGATTTTTCTTTATTGTTTTTCCCATGTCCAGACTAACTTAGAATAAAGTCAAATTCTAGTGATTTAATTTGTGTGAGAAAAGTTTTCAAAAGTTGAAGACTTGACTTAACTCCGCCCCAATTTTGACTATGCTAGAGAGTTTAGATGGTTTCATGGAATACTGTGATGCTTCTAGTGTTGGTCTGTGTTAGGCGTTAAAGTAGTGAGAAAAGGTTTTAGCATACGCCTCTAGGAATCTTAGACCTAATAAGAAGAATTACCTGCCTCATGATCTCGAGTTGGCAGCAGTTGTCTTTGCCTTAAAGGTTTGGAGGTGTTATCTCTATGGGGTTCGTTTGGATGTGTTCACTAATTATAAGAATTTTTAGTATGTTTTCATCCAAAAATATCTTAATCTTTATTAAAGAAGGCGGCTAGATTTGTTGAATGATTATGATATGAGTGCCTTATATCACCCATGTAAGGCCAATGTGATGGCCAATACCCTTAGTACGTTGTCTATGGGTAGTGTTGCTTATGTGGAGGATGATAAGAAAGAGTTACTTCATGAGGTTCATTAGCTTACTAGATTTGTAGTTCAGTTAGTTGATTTAGCCGAAGGTAGTGTTTAGGTTAAGAATGGTTTGGCATCTTTGTTGGTAGCTGAGGTAAAGGAAAAGCAAGATAAAGATCCTATTTTGCTTAAGTTGAAAGAGGCAGTTCAAGTCAGAAAGTTGAGGTTTTCTCCGAAGTGGGAGATGGTGTTTTTCGCTGCTTGGACAGATTATGTGTTCCGAATATAGATAGTTTGAGGCAGTGGATGTTATCAAATGCTCCCGGTTCTCAGTAATTTATCCACCCAGGAGCCACTAAGATATACTGTGGTTTGCAAAAAGTCTATTGTTGGAATGGCATGAAGATGGATATTGCGGAATTCGTGGCTAAGTGTCCAAATTACCAATAGGTTAAGGTTGAGCATCAGAGGCCTGGTGGTATATTTCAGGAATTTAGTATTCCTACTTGAAAGTGGGAAGTGGTGAATATGGACTTCATCCCAAGATTTCCTCGTACTCATAATCAGCATGATTCTATTTGGATTGTTATGGATCGAATAACTAAGTTAGCTCATTTCTTACTAGTTAATACTTCATATTCGGTTGAGGATTATACTAGACTCTATCTCAGGGAGTTAGTGAAGTTGCATGAAGTCCCTTTATCCATTATTTCAGATAGAGGTACCCATTTTACCTCTCATTTTTGGAAGGCTTTTCAGAAGGTTCTTGATAACCAAGTTTATCTTAGTACCACTTTTCACCTGCAAATAGATGGTCAGGCAGAGAGGAATATTCAGACCTTATAGGACATATTGAGGGCATGTTTAATGGATTTCAAGGGTATTTGGGATGACTACTTGACTTTGATGGAGTTTTCTTACAATAACAGTTATCGCTCCAGCATTCAGCTGGCCCCATTTAAGGCTCTTTATGGTAGAAAGTGTAGGTCTACTATTGGTTAGTTTGAGGTGGGTGAAACTACTTTGATAGGGACAGATTTAGTGCATGAGGAAATGGAAAAAGTTTGGCTGATTAGGGAAAGACTGAAAATGGCCCAAAGTCATCAAAAATCCTATAAAGATATAAGGAGAAGAGATCTTAAGTTTGATACTGGTAACTCTATCTATTTAAAGATTTCACCCATGAAGGAGTGTGAAGAAATTTGGTAAGAAAGGGAAGCTTAGTCCTCAGTATGTGGGTCCTTATAGAATTTTGAGTCAATATGGTAAGGTAGCCTAAGAGTTGGATTTGCCTTCAGATTTGGCATCGGTGCATCCAGTCTTCCATGTTTCCTTGTTGAAGAAATGCATTGGTGACTCAGTATCAGTAGTCCCTTTAGAAAGGATAAGAGTGGAAAATAGCCTCTCATATGAAGAAGTCCCAATTGAGATCCTTAATCATAAGATTCGTCAGTGAATGTATAAAAAGGTCGCTTTGGTAAAGGTTCTATCGAGAAACTGATCAGTTAAAGGGGCTACTTGTGAAGTAGAGTCAGATATGATAACCAAGTACCCCCAACTTTTCTCTTCGAACTCAGCCCCAGCGTGAGGTAATAGTTTCCTTAATTAATTAATTCTTTTACTTCTATCTCATCCATCCAACCATCTGCATGTCATGGCATGCATTCATGAGTCCATTTCAGCTCATGCATCAGTCATAAATTCAAATATCAGTTCATAATTCAGCTAGTAAGTGCTCAGTGAAAATTTTCTATTTTCCCTTAGCTTCTCAACTTAGTCAATTTCATTTGAGAAAAAATAATCCCTAAGGGGAGATATTATAATACCCCAAGTTTTCAAGCTTTAAACCCATCACCTGATAAGCCATTAAATTATCTTTTCAGTGCCATAAGTCTCGCCTTAATTTGAATTTATGGCAAAAAGTTATGGCATTTTATCTAATGCACTGTCAAACTGCCAGTGTTAACGAATCGTTATTTGATGTAACGAGTCATGGCCTATAACATTGCCATGATAGTGAACAATTATGAAACTCATCCCAGTAGTGACAAGTCTAGCTAATGACTTGTAATCAGTGGCAATGAGTCATTAGCTAGACCCATTGTCAAAATAGAAGAAAACCATAACATCAAGTCCCTTAACACGACTCCTTCTAACAACTCATTATCAGACTCAACGAGCCATTATAAGGGAAGTCGTGGTCATAATAGTGAAGGCCCAAGATCAGGTCCTCAGGAAATGACTTATGACCTAACATAACGAGTCGTTGCCTGAGCTGTGATGACTGCTTCTCAGAAATTCCTGCACGTTTTAAGAAGGGCTTTTTGGTCTTTATCCACCCTTTTAAATCCTAACGCACATTGTTTAGGCTTCCCCAAGGATGGTATATAAGCCCAAAATTTCTCAAATTCACCATTTAGTCTTAAAATCAAGCCACAATAGGAAAAGAAATGATTTTCTCATCTTCTAAAAAAGCAAGCTAGGGTTTCTCCATCTCAAGTTCAATTCTAAGGATTTTCTCTAAAGCTTCTATTCTAGGTATGTGGGGTTTCATCAATAGGTCCCTTCAACCCATTGAATCCCAAAAAGCTTCTAAATCCTCAAGTATATTTTCCCCTCACGTTAGGTTCCAAGTCAAATATGGAGTTTTTTTAATTTTCTCAGTGTATTTGATAATATACCATGAATACATGTCCTCCCATATGAGTGTCATTTTCCATGCTCAAAAATCATGAATTACCTTATTATTGATGAATTATTAAGTTTGGGATATGTTTTGCAAAATTCTCTACTATGATCAACTCTAAATTAATTTCATGTTGAACTTGATTAGACTAAGCTAGTGGGTTATGAACACCCGATACCTAGGATTTTATGCATGAACTAGTTGACATGTTTTGAGCAATTTAGATTATCAATATGTTGCTATTTTCATGAAATATTACTATATTGAGTGCACACGCGCACATACTCACACATATATATAGGTTTGTAGTGTTGTTCAATTAGCAATAGTACTTAGCACCAAGTGAACGCAGGGATGAAGGCTTCCTCGTCAGTTAGGCAGAGATCGTTAGTAGTAGTCCCTAAATTCCAGAACTATGGTGCCTCCGTAGGTTACAAGGGGTCCACCATCAGTTGAGGCATGACCCCCAGTACTTTGGGACTTCAATTTAGTGGATTCACGCCAGCCAGTGTTAGTACCCTTGGCAAGGTACTAGCACCCTTCCAATTGGGGTTACAGGTTAGACCCCAATTTTACTTAGATTGGGGTATGTCGGTTAATATTAGCTCCCACAATCCTCAGTTCATTTTCAATGTATGTTTAGTTCAGGTTTGCATGACCAAGTATTCAGATATTTAGTTATTCAATATTCAGTTTTATTCAGCTTATGTTTATACTTGGTTTGCATTTAGTTTTCATGTTCATGCATTCATGTTGAACTTATGGTGCTAGTTTTCCATCTCACATACTCAGTATATTCAAAGTATTGATCGTATACTTCTTTGCACTATAGGTTTGGACGCTCAATACCCGGACCGCACTTAGCACAATCCCGTGCCACATTAGTAGCTACTTTTGGAGAGTCCTCATCATTCGAGGACTAGTTATCAACTTTCTAATTTTCTCATCAGTTTATTTTACTTTTAGTCAGATAGAGTTAGTTAAGAGCTTGTCCCAGCAACTCATTATGTTTAGAGGCTTTTAGACAAATGTTTAGATTTTCAGCTTATTTGGGTTGCAAGACAATTTCATTTACTGTTTTGATTGATATTCAGTTTTACATTATTACCTTTATCAGTTATGTTTGTTAGCTTCCGCTCAGTACTTTGTTATGGTCTTTAGTATTCTCATTCATGCTAGGCCATGGGTTATCTTGGAGTCACTTATGACTCAAAGCAGCGTGTTATGATTACGGGGTAGTCTCAGGTTGTGAAATTTGGTGTATAGAGTTTAAGCTTTTACACGAAGATTAAATCAGCTATTTTTATAAGTTAAAGTTATAGTTCACAATCATAGATGGAAATTTGGACAAACCATCAGAATGATTATAACATGGATTAAATATAAATTATCTTGATTACAAGAACGGTATAATTCTAACATTTCGTGCAAATGCATTTTGTATATATTTAACAGGACCGAGTAGAGATAGTTGTTTTGGACTGACTGATAAAAATATATTCTCTAAACTATTAAATGTACTTATATTCTCAATCTTGATATAACTATTATGATCTATATATATTATTTATCATTTTGATGTATTAAAAGGTGAGATTCTGATATGGATCAATATTCCTCATAAATTAGATGATAATAACATATATTGGTGAAATAATAACTTAGTTGATGGAATCCATGTCTCAGTATTGAGATTGATGATATGACTTTTATGAGAAACATATAAGTTTTCATTTGTAAACCCGACCGGTGGATTTATGAATCCGATATATGATATAAGTCAAGCATTTCTCTAAAGAAAATTAATCATTATATTAAATTCGTCAGTAATTTAATTTATTGATTAGTATCTATAATATTAACATGGAAAATTACATAAGTGTTTATGAAAAATTTTGAAATAAAAATAGAGGATTGCAATTACAAATTTTTAGTGTAATAATTTGTAATTTAATATGGTATGACTAATTCAAATTGATATTTTGAATTATTTCCATAATAGGGAGCCTCAGTAATTAATTTCATGGTCCTTAGAGTGTCCATATTATATTAGAACTCGAAATCCTATTTTCTATAAGAAAAGGAGAAGTCGCCTGTCCTTGTTCAAGTAGAAACGTCATGTAGTGTTCTTTCCTCTTTGGACTGGGAGAATATCTCTATAAATACGGATTCCCCTAGCCTATAAATACGGATTCCCCTAGCCTAGAAATAGGGATCACTGTAGAAGACTGCAGATTCAAAAAAGGATTTTCTTCAAGATATCTGCTCACACTTCAAAAGATATTCCTGGTTAATTTCAATCACCTTTTGCATGAACTATGTGTTTATGTTGGTTGTCTTTATTGCATGCAAGGAATTCTGTTTGTTTTCTTCTGCTGTGTAGATAACTTATATGAAATATATATAGTTGGGATTATATGTATGACTCATAATGTTTGTTAAATACTTTAAATAAATTGAAAATGTTGACTCTGCAATTCTCTAGCAGCTCGGGTACGGAATGTAGTATTGTTGTAGGAATGGAAGTTAACTCATTATTGTGATCGATACCCATAAATTGTGGTTAAAATTCAGTCGCTAGGCTTTGCCAGGAATCACAAATAGCTTCTCTTAGAAGTGGTTGCATTTCCTTGTGTGATTGGACAATTTAAACCAAAAGAAAGTGCACATTGCACATGGTAATATAATATCTGCGGGTGCTTTGACCATTAGAAACACAAGCTATTATTAAGATAATCCAAGGGGTATTGGAATGGAGCCAAAGATTCCTACATCTCTTGATTTGGTTGAAACAAAAATTAACAGAAGAGGAGTTTGGGGACAACCTTTTTTCGTTGTTTGGGAGTAGAATCATATTAATTTAAGCTTAGTTATTCTTTTCCTATGGCACACCAAATCTCTTCTGTTAATGTTTCCTTTTACCGGCGGCCCACTATCACTATTGTGTTTTATTTTCAAATTTTAAGGCAGTGATTTGATTGTCCATCAAAGTGAAAATTAGCAATAAAGTAATGATTACGTGGACACTTTGATTTGCACATACGTATATTAATATTTTGTTAAGAGTTTTATGATTGATAAATGGTTATGGCAAAATGGTTTATTTATGTGAAATCATTAAAAATTCTTGAAGTATTATACATGTGAGATTATATAAATATATAAATTGAGAATTATTATTAATAAATAGGATCTACAAAAATGGTCTATTTATTTGTATCATTGAAATCAACTCACGGTATTATGTATAAATTGTCCTGAATAAGTGTATATGAGAAGAGATATTAAAGGTTTTCACCCAAAAGGACAAGACATAATTGCTTGAACTCTTAGGTATATTAGTGAAGAAAGATTATTTTGTAAAGAGATTTAATGCCTTTGATTATCAAGATTAAATAGTAATGAAGTATTAAGTTTATGTGTTGGCTTAGACCTTTCTTCCTATCGGATGAATTTAATACAAGACATTACGCATTTAATTGCTAGTTTGATAATCTGTATTAAATCTCCCAAATAGAGTAATATATGATTGGATCAATGTAACTAGGGTTTGATTTTCTCTGACTTAAACTAACAAGTATACTCTTCATCTGAGTTTGATTTGTAAAAGTTCATACAAAAATTATATATGTGTATTGCATGAGTAGTTATCCAATTCCATCGATTAGCTATTTAAGATGCATGAATAATATATATATATATATATATATATATATATATATTACGAAAATAAAAAGCCAATTGGTGATAAGGGTTCATTCTCATGATTACTACGATTAAATAGTAATGAAGTATTAAGTTTATGTGCTAGCTTAGACCTTCCTCCCTATCGTATGAATTTAGTACTAGTCATTACATATTTAAATGCTAGTTGGATAATCTGTAGTTACTCTCCTAAACTAAGTAATATATGATTAAATCAATGTAACTAGAGTAGATTTTTACTTAAACTAATAGTATACTCTCCATATGAGTTAGGTTTGTAAAATTTTATGAACTGAATAATCGGTCATTATATATGTGTATTGTATGAGTAATTCTCCAATTCCACCGATTGGCTTTTGAGAGGCATGAATATATATGTATATGATGAGTTTGAACTTAACCGTTTAGAGTTTATACGGCTGTGTTGTTGATCTATTGTAATGTATTTCAATCTCAGATTCAATATCTCCTTTTACCTCCTTTAGCACTTTTTGAACAAAATAAACTTGAGAGACATAATTTTGTTGATAAAAGTTCTACTTCTAAATAGAGAGATGGAAATAAGAAGATAAGGACTCATAATTCTAAAAAAGTTATAGCTCTAATTAGTGGCATGAAAAAGCATAACAACAATGTTATCATTGCAAGATGTTAGGCCATTGAAAGACACACTGTCCAGTTTTTCTTGCCAAGCAGAATAACAAGCTAGATTCACTTTCACTTATTGTTGAAATGTGTTTAACGGTTGTTTCTACCACATCATGGTGTGTATATTTAGGATCCAGTGATCATATCTGCACTACTTTACAGGAATTCCAAGAAACGTGCAAGTTGAATAGAGGTGAAATTTATATTTTTTAAGTTGATGATTCAGCAGCTCCAGCTTTAGCATTAGCAAATATTATTATTTCATTTGGCCATGTTAGAATTTTAATTTTAAAAGATGCATTACATCCACCTGCTGTTAGAAGAAATTTGATGTCATTTTCTAAAGATCTGAGATATGGTTATGATGTTAATTTTTTTTATCAAGGTTGTGTTATTAGTTATAATAAATATTTCATCTCTGATGTTACATTGATTTATGGTCTTTTTATTATTAATATCTTTCCTTAACTGCAACAAACCATTAAGCTGAGTAATGTCAACCTTTCAAGTAAAAGAAAATGTTCTTCATAATTTAATGAGCCTTATTTATAGCATTTGCATCTAAGTCACATAAATTTAGAGAGGATTTCAAGGTTGGTTTGGGATGGATCTTTAGGTTCATTGAATGTGGAGGCACTACCAATATGTGAATCCTGTTTAGAAGGAAAAATGACTAAGAGATATTTTTCCTGAAAAAAAATAGAGCAAATGATAAATTAGAGTTAATTCATTCTGATTTGTGTGGTCCAATGAATGTTCAATCAAAAGGTGGTTATAAGTATTTTGTGACTTTCATTGATGATTACTCAAAATATAAATATGTTTATTTGTTGCGTTGTAAGTCTGTATACTTTGAGAAATTCAAAGAATTTAAATGGAGAAAGGACATGAGAAATGTATCAAGTCCCTATTATCTTATTATGATAGTGAATACCTCTCCAATGAATTCATTAGTTACTTATCAGAATAAGGAATAATGTCTCAAATGTCTACACCTAGAACTCCACAACAGAATGGTGTAGTAGAAAGAAGAAACAAGACTCTTTTAAAAATGATTAGATCTATGATGAGTTACTCTATTTTGGCTTCTTTATTTTGGGGTTATGCGCTAGAAACTGTAAACTATATTCTGAACTTAATTCCTTCTAAGTCGGTACTTGTGACACCTATAGAAATGTGGAATCAACATAAACTTAATCTATAATATGTTTGGATTTAGGAATGTCCAACACATGTGCTGAAAAGGAAGACAGAAAAGTTGAAACCTATATCAGAAGTATAAGTTTTTATTGGTTATCCTAAAGGGACGCAAGGTGGCCTGTTCTATTATCCTACAGAAAAGAAAGTCGTTGTAAGTACCAATGCCAAGTTCTTATAAAGGGATTTTATAACAAACCACATACCCAGAAGTAAACTAGTTTATGAGAATTAAGAAAAAAGGTAACGAATCAATCTACTAACGATAATGAAAATCGAATCCAAACTCTAGATGTCAAATTTAACATACCATTACATCTTAGTAGTGGGAGAGATATTAATAGACATACAGTTCCACAAGTACAAGTTCCTGAAAATCTATTAAGACAAAGTTGTGAGGGTGCACAAGAGGAATAAGTCATTGTTGTCCCAACACTACAAGGTGATAAGGCTAACATAGAGATTCAAAATCCAGCAAATGTTGTAGTTCAACCACAAGATCATAATAGTGTAGTTTCCTCTATACCGATACTTATAACCGTAGTGCCTCATTATAGTGGGAGAAAGATAAGAAAATCCTCTTGATATGTACTCTTTGGAGAGTCTTTTGATAGAATCCCTATAGAGTTGAATACCAAGCCCATGAATTACAACGAAGAACTATGAGATAAAGATGTGGACAAATAAATTATTGCTATGAAATAAAAAATAGAGTCCATGTACTCTAAT
The DNA here is from genome assembly GCF_002878395.1 of Capsicum annuum. Classification (NCBI taxonomy): domain Eukaryota; kingdom Viridiplantae; phylum Streptophyta; class Magnoliopsida; order Solanales; family Solanaceae; genus Capsicum; species Capsicum annuum. The sequence continues at coordinate 190,693,462 of NC_061122.1, forward strand.
AAAGTTTGGGATCTTTTAGAACCATCTATAGATGGAGTTAAGCCCATTGGATGCAAGTGGAATATGGATGGAGTTAAACCCATCGGATGCAAGTAGATCTATAAGGAAAAGAGAGGTGTCGATGAAAAAGTACAAACTTACAAAGCTAGGCTTATCTCAAAAGGATTTACTTAGAAAAAAGGAATCAATTATGAGGAAACGTTTTCACCAGTATCCATTCTTAAGTCTATTAGAATTATCTTATTCATTATTTCTCATTATGATTATGAGATTTGGAAAATAGATGTCACGATAACTTTTCTTAACGAAAGTCTTGATGAGAGAATTTTTATGCAGTAACCTGATAGTTCCATTAAAAAGGGAAAGAACATATGTTGTGCAATCTTAAGAGATACGTTTATGGATTAAAGAAAGCTTCTAGGGCATGGAACACTTATTTTAACAATTCATTTAAGACTTTTGAATTTTATCAGTGTATTGATGAGTCTTGTGTGTACAAAAAGTGAAATGGGGATAAGGTGGTGTTTCTAATACTATATGTAGATGATATCTTGCTTATATGAAGTAATGTAGGCTTGTTGAATTCAATTAAAGAATGGTTATACAGTAGTTTTGATATGAAATATTTGGGAGAAGCTGCTCACATCCTTCGAATCAAGGTTCTACATGATCACAAGAAAAGGATGTTAGGCTTATCTCAAGATCTTTATATTGATACAATTCTTACTATGTTCAGTATACATGATTCCAAAAAGGGATTCCTTCCTTTTAGACATGGAATTTATATATCTAAGGATTAATGTTCTAACACAGATGAGGAAATAGAAAACATGAAGGTAGTTTCTTATGCATCAGCTATAGGAAGCCTCATGTATGCGATGTTGTACACTAGACCTGATATCTATGTTACCGTAAGCATGATTAGCAGATTTTAGTCTAACCTAGAAAAGAACACTGGAAAAAAGTTATGCATATTATCAAGTACCTGAAAAGAACTAGGGAATACATTCTAGTTTACCATTCGAATGAGTTGGTGCCTATAAGGTATATAGACTCAGATTTTCAATTTGACAAGGACTCTAGAAAGTCGACTTCAAGAAATGTGTTTACTTTGGGAGGTGCAGTCGTTGTTTGGAGGAGCATCAAGCAAACTTGTGTTACTGAATCCACCATGAAAGCCGAATATGTAGTAGCCTCTAAGGTAGATAAGGAGATAGTAAAGCTCAAAATCTTTCTCAAAGACTGAAAGTTATTCTTGTAATAGAACCGCCACTTATAATTTATTGTGACAATAGTGGTGCGATTTCAAATTCAAATGAACTATGGAGCCATCAGAAGGCAAAACACATTGAGCTTAGATATCATAATTCAAGATATAGTACAAAAAAGAGATGCAGTGGTTACAAAGATTACATCAGAAAACAACCTGACAGATTCATTTACAAAAGATTGACCATGGAATCCTTTTAAAAGGCATGTAGAAGAATTGGGTATTAGAGTTGTGGGTGTATGATTATGAGTCTAAGTGGGATATTATTATGATATATTATAAACCATGTGGTTTTGATGCAGTATTATTTATTGAATTACTATTTATTTATTCAATTCAATAAATTATTTTATTAAATAGATCATTCTCATATATGTGTCATCAACTTATATAGTAGATGATTTGGTATATAGAGTTTAAGTTTATACATAGAATATTAAATCATCAGTTCTTATAAATTGAAGTTATAGTTCACAATCATAGATGGAAATTTGGACAAATCATCAGAATGATTATAGCACGAGTTAAATATAACTTATCTTAATTACAAGAATGGTGTAGTTCTATTGATTACAAGAACGGTGTAGTTCTAACTTCTCATGCTAGTGCATTTTGTATATATTGAACAGGACCGAGTAATGATAATTGTTATCGACTGACTGATAAAATCATATTCTCTAAACTATTAAATATACTTAAATTCTTAATCTTGATATAATTATTATGATCTATATATATATATATATATATATATATATATTATCTATCATTTTGATTATTAAATAGTGAGATTCTGATATTGGTCAATATTCGTGGTAAATTGGATAATAATATATATATATATATATATATATATATATATATATATATATATTGGTGAGATAATAAGTTAGTTTATGGAATTCATGTCTCAGTATAGAGAGTGATGATATGACTTTCACGAGAAGCTTATAAGTCTTCATATATAAATCGAACCAGTGAATTTATGAATTGGACATATGAAATAAGTAAGCATTGCTCTAAAGGAAATTAATCATTATATTAAATTTGTTAGTGATTTAATTTATTGATTAGTATCTATATTCTTAACATGGAGAATTACATAAGTGTTTAATGAAAAATTCCAAAATAAAAATAAAGGAGTGCAATTACAAATTTTTAGTGAAATAATTTATAATTTATTATGGTACGAATAATTCAAATTGGTATTTTGAATTATTTTCATAATAGGGAGCCTCATTAATTAGTTCTGTGGTCACTAGAGTGCCCATATTATACTACAACTCGAAATTCTATTTTCTACGGAAAAAGGAGAAGTCATCGCCTGTCGTTATTCAATAGAAACAAGCATGTTTTTCTCTTTCCTCCTTGGACTAGGAGAGTATCTTTATAAATAGGGATTTTCCTAGCCTAGAAATTTGAAAGAATTAGAGTATTCTATTCAATACTTACCCATCCAAGTATTGAGAGAGTTCGGTTATGAATTTTGATACCAATTATAGGGGGGTGTGGATAAATTGGGTAACTTAAATAGATGTACTATAACTCTAATGGATCTATTTTTAGTTATGCGTGGATATTTCTTGACTTCTCTAAACATTTTTATTTTTAGTGTATTTATTTTAATTTTATTAATGTTCATATCTTGGGGGTTGATTAGATGGTATTTAATTAAATGCTTTATTGTAATATTCTTTAGTTTTTTCTCTTAGTCTTTGTAATTCTTGTATATTATTTTAGAGGTATTCTAAATATTCTATATCTTTTGTTCTAAAATATTCAATTAAATTCTCTTTCTTAAGTATTTCTGTTAATCTTATTTCTTCCATATCTTGTCTCCAAAATTTTAAATACTCATAGTCTATCATTTTATCCTAAAGTAGTTGTGATACTGCAAATTTTTTTGTAATAATTTATTTTAATTGTACTATATCTGATATTAAATTCTAGGTTATCTATTTCGTTAATTATCCTGTCTTTTCGTGTATGAATAATTTCATGTCTAAATCATATTCTAAACTATATTTTAATTCTAGTTGTTTTATGGTTTTATTTATCCAAATTAATCTTTCTTTTAATTGTTCTTTTCCTTTTCTAAGCTAGTTTCTATAATTAATTTCTTCGTATAGCCAACTTTATTTTTCTCTAACTCTATTAATATGTTCTAGCATTTTTAATCTGTATAATATTCATCTGAATAATAACTGTCTGAATTATTTCTACCATAGAAATCTATGTTTTCTAATTCATCTTCTATCCAATTAGTACTTAGTAAGTCATCTTCATAATCAAATATTTTTTCCCATATTATTCTCTTTATATCATCTAATTTTAAGTCTTTTATGATATATAAAACTAGTATCTTAGTTTCATCAGATATATATCTTGTCATATTATCTATATTATGATTAGGTTTCTACGAATAACTTGGATAACTTGGAATTGGATTCTAGTAATTAATTATTTTATCATAGTATTTATTAGTTGTTTGTTTTAATCTTAATAATTCCTCTATATTTTCATTAAGGAATTCTATATATTTTATATCTTTGGTTCTCATATATTCTTCCAAATTTGTATTTTATTAATTTTATTTTTTCTTGTTATTTTATGTTTTGTTATCAATACATATAGATTTTTACATCTTGCTGTAAATATTTTACTTCCTGGGGTTAGTTCTATTTCTGATATTTTCCAATATACTACTAATGATTTATCTATATTTTTATCTGTTATTGCTACTGAATAATTCACACTTATTATAAATTTAAATTTTTGGTATATTAAATTTTCTTTTATGGTAGTTATTATATTTTTTTCTATAGGTTTTAACTTCTATCATCTGCTAAATATAATTCTATTGGTGTATTTATTCCTTCCCTAAAACATATTTTTATTAATATCTCTGTTCCTCTGAGATGTACTTATTTTATTGGGTCTTTACTTGTTATATTGTTTATTTCTTTATTAATTATTCTTTTTGTTATTAGTGGTATACTAGCTCTTCCTTTTGCATATCTACGGTCTATTACATGTTCCTTTTGGCTTACTACGTAGTATTCTTCCTTTTTTCTACTAAATATATTTTTTATTGTTGGTATTTTAAATATTTTTTCTACACGTAAGTCTAATTCTTTTCCTTTTATTTCGTCAAATATATGACTATCAAATATTATTTTTTGATATGTTCCTTCTTCATTTAAATATTCTTCCTTTGTTATTATTTTATATCTTCTTCAGTTATTTGGTTTATTTTTATATCTTCTTCAGTCATTTGATTTATCTACTTCACTATCTATTTCATTATCTGTTTCATTCTCCAAAATTTCATATATACTATCTTCACTTTCTAATTCATAATCTATATAATCTATCTGCATATATTCTGTATTTTCTATTTTTATTTCTGATATTTGTTTCTTTTCTGGATTTTTTGGTAATTTACAATCTCTAGCTAAATGTCCTAGTTTTCCACAATTATAACAAGTACATTCTTTTATAGATTTCTTTATTCTATATGGTCTTTTATGTTTATAATTTTTTACATAATATCTTTTTCTTGGTTTCTTATACTTATATTTTGATTTCTTGTATTTCTTATATTTCTTATGCCTTTTTGTTTTCTTATAATATCTTTCTTCACATCCAAATTGAGGTGCTATTTTATCTTTGCAACATGTTAAATTTCTGATTAATGTCTTTTTCATTTTTATTTCTTCACTATATTTTTCACATAGATTTCTATACCATTGTTGTAAAAATTTTATTCTTGCTCCTAGGGTATCTATTATTTTTGCTCTATCCCAATTCTTTGTTATTTTTGAACTAAATGATTCAGGTAATTTACTAAAATATAATTATCTTATTTCTTTATTTTCTTCTATATTATATGTTCCTTTATAATAATATTCTTTAAATGCACATGTATACTCATCTATATAACATATATTACATATTGCTAGTTTTAATATTAAATTTCTATTTATATCTTTTTCTTTATTTTGTTCTTCTTCTGTTGTTACACTGCTAAATTCATCTCTTATAGCTATTTTATATTTTTTCAATATTTCTGTTGGTAGTATTTTAGTAGTTGTTGACGTTCCTTTTTTTATTATTATCAGATCTTAATACTTTTTTACTTGCTATTCCTATTAATGTATTTTCTATATATTCTGGTGTGATTGTTGTATCTATTTTATTATCTAATAATTATTTTGGCATATATCCTACCCATAGTTGTACTATTTTATTTGTGTCTATTACATAGTCTAAATCTAGAAAGTTGTAATTAATTATTTGTTTTGGTGTCCATTTATTATATTCATCCTTTGGATTATATCTTTTAAACTTATTTTTGTAATTATAAGTTGGTTTTCTTATTTTTTGATGCACTAGGTATTACATTTTTATCTAGAGTATTTACTTCTGTATTTATTAGTTCTAGATTTTGTTTATTAATTACTTCTTGTTTTCCATTAATTTCTAGTTTTCCTATGTTTTCTAGAATTTTTGTATATGTTTCACTATCTTCCGAATCATAATTATCTGTTTCTTCAACATCTATTGTATTTATTTCTAATTCACTGGTTTCTGGTTCTTTGTTACTTTATTTCTAATTTTTCTTTAAATTGATTTATCTCGTTTAATAATTTTTGTTCTTTATCTTTTTCTTCTTTTTCTTTCTGTCTTTTTTCATACAAATCTTTTAGCATTTATAGTTCTTTTTCTAATTCAGCAATCCTACTATTTTTAGTTTCTTCTATTTTTCATATTTCTTCTGTGGTTTGTTGTTTTATTTTATCTATTTCCTTTTTTCTATCTATTTCTTCGTTTTCTCTTTCTATTCTTACCATGGCTGTAATTCTTCCATTTCTAACATTAAATATAAATGTTCACCTATATTCTTATATCTTCTTCCTAAATTAGAGAATACTATTTTTATTTTTGATCCTTTGTGATTTTCATATGTTTTTTCGTCTATTATAAATTCTTCTTTGTTCATTTTATTTAAACGTATATAGGTTATGTTGATATATATATTCTAGACTATCTATTGTTGATTCTAAATTTGATATTTCTTTTTTTTGTGCATTTATTCAATTTTTACTAACTCCAACAATTATGTTATACTGTAATCTTTCTATCCTTATTTTTAATTTTTTACGTTTTTCAGATATTATTTATTTTAATTATTTATATTTTTGTAATTTCTATACGTTATTCATCTAAACAATATTTATAATATTTTGGTGGATATCTAAATCTAATTTTATCATAATTAATAAATTAATCAAATAAATTCAAATATATACTACTTCTGGTAACTTTAAACAACATACGCTTTGATACCAATTATAAGTGTATACTACCTATTATAATATCCTTCTACTATTATTTTTACAAGTACATATATTTTCATATCATGTTAAAGCTCTTTTTATGAATAATTTTTCTTTATTATAATTTATAGATAATTGTGTATGTTTTATATTGTATGATTTTAGTTGTTCTAACCATTTTATTCCTAATATTATGTCTGTTTTTTGCATATCTTCCTTTATTTCAAATTCTATTTTTATTTTTCCAACTCCTATTATTATTTCCTTTTCAGCTATATCTTTAATGTTTATTATACTCCTTGGTAGATCTGGGTATATATTACTATTAGATTTTATTTCTTCACTTTTTACTACTAAATATATTTTTTATTGTTGGTATTTTAAATTTCCTTTTATGGCAGTTATTATACTTTTTTTCTATAGGTTTTATAATTCGATCATCTGCTAAATATAATTCTATTGGTGTATCTATTCCTTCCCTAAAATATGCTTTTATTAATATCTCTGTTCCTCCAAGTTGTACATATTTTATTGGGTCTTTACTTTTTATATCGTTTATTTCTTTATTAATTATTCTTTTTGTTACTAGCGGTATACTAGCTCTTCCTTTTGCATATCTACAGAGCCTATGTTGTTTAAAGTTACTGAAAGTAGTATATAATTGGATTTATTTGATTAATTTATTAATTATGATAAAATTAAAATTAGATATCTACCAAATTATTATAAATATTGTTTAGATGAATAACTTACAAAAATTACAAAAATATAAAGAATTAAAATAAATAATATCTGAAAAACGTAAAGAATTAAAAATAAGGATAGAAAGACAACGGTATAACATAATTGTCGGAGTTAGTAAAAATTCAATAAATGCACAAAATGAAGAAATATCTAATTTAGAATCAACAATAAATAGTCTAGAATATATATATATATATATCAACATAACCTATAAATGTTTAAATAAAATGACCAAAGAAGAATTTATAATAGACGAAAAAACATATGAAAATCACGAATGATCAAAAATAAAAATAGTATTCTCTAATTTAGGAAGAAGATATAAGAAAATAGGTGAACATTTATATTTAATGTTAGAAAAAGAAGAATTAAAATTAGAAGATAAGTTGACAGCCATGGTAAGAACTGAAAGAGAAAACGAAGTAATAGATAGAAAAAATAGATAAAATAAAACAGCAAACCACAAAAGAAATACAAATATTTTATAAGTACTTCTCCATAACTATATTCACTTGCATCTGCTTCTACTATATATGTAATTTTTTTATTTTCGTCTGGGAATTGTAATTTTGGTAATTCTTTACAAAGTATTTTTATTTTCTGAACTTGTTTTTTATATTCCTCGTTGTAATTATATTCTGCATCCTTTTTTTAATTTTTTCTATAAAGGCTTTAGGGTTTCTTCTAATTATGGTATACATATTCTCTTACTTTGTTTACTAATCCTAAAAATGATTATAATTTCTTTTTTGTATTTAATTCTTCTTTTGAATTTATTATTTTTTGTACTATATATTGTTTCATTTTCACTCCTCTTTTATCTATTTGTATCCCTAAAAATTCTATCTGGTTTTTCATAATTTTAGCTTTCTTTTCGCTTAAACTTATTCCTGATTTTTCTATTATATCTGTAAATTGTTCTAGTAATTTTAAATGTTCTTTTTTAGTTTTTGTATATAGTAGTATATCATCTATTTATACTATACAATTAGGTAATTGTTTAAAATAACTATCCATAAAATGTTGATATCTACCTGGTACATTTTTATATCTAAATGGTAATACGTTCCATCCATAAATTCCTTGTGGTACCGTAAATGCGGTTAATTTCTTAGAATCTTCATCTAACTTTAAGTGGTAAAATTTGGATTTACAGTTAAATTTACTAAAGTAGTTATATCCTTGTATTTGTCTTATTTTTAATATCTTATTTGGTATTGGATAATTATATATCATAGTTTTCACATTTAAATTTCTCTAGTCAATAACCATTCTATTTTTTCCTAATTTTTGTTCACTATGTTTATTTACTATAAATGCTGGATTATTATATTTACTATTGCTTTTTTGTATATATTATTTTTCTAATAATTCATATATATGCATTTTAAATTCTTTTAAATCGTCAAATTATATGTTAATGGTTTTTGAGTTATTATGCTATTTTTATTTATTAATTCAATTTTTATAGTAGTTTTATGTTTTTCCCATCCTTTTAGTGGATCTTCACTATATAATTGTCTTAATTTATTCTTTATTATTTCTACCTTATCTATTGAAAATATAGTTATTTCTTTTTTATTTATCGAAAATACAACAAGTTCTACTGTGTCTTCTGTATTTTTTATATTTTTTAACTTTTGTGTAATTTTTTCACTTCCTTCTATCCAATCAGTTTTCTTTCTTATTTTATTAATAACTCTTTTTGCCCTTACTTTTTGTTTCATGGTGTTGTAAATCACCAATCTATTTTAGTTATTATATGTGGATATAATTTATCTAAAAATGGCATTCTTAAAAGTATATCTTTTGATGTTAGTTCATAATTATAGATTTCTTCTATTGTTATTATTTTATTCCATGTCTGTATTTTTACATTTTTAGCTTTATATGTAATTAAACTTTCTCCATTATTAAATCCTTTGACTACTATTGGTGTTTTTAATTTATCAAATTTACTTTCTGGTAAACAGTTGTATCTACATAAGTTTGCTTCTACTCCTGTGAATTTATTTTATAATATCATGATTGTTAGGAATTTATGAATTTAGCTATTCATAATCGTAAATAAATATACCTGTTCTGATAGTTTTGATAATTCTGGGCTTTGTTTATCCATAGCTTTTCCTTGGAAATATATCTGTTTTTTATTAAATATTCAAAAGTTTTTGGTTTACAAAAGAGGAGACTTGCTTTTAACACATGAAAGTCTTGCCTCTAACTGAGCAAATGCTCTGCTATTTATAATCCTAAAGGAAACGAGTAAACTTTTTACATCTTTACATCTGTCCTAATATAACTTTACACGTTACCTATATACTATTTCTAGTCAAAAACTAATAAAAACTAATAATAGTCCTATGTCTTTACATTTAATGGCAAGTGCCAAAAGTCAAAAAGCCTATCCTAAAAATAGTAAAGCTATACATGATTTACGTATTACATATTTTACAAAGTTAGCTTTTTCTTCATATGTCGCTTTCTTCATTTGATGTTTTTGTCTCCTTATATTTCCATTATTGCTCCATCTTCTTATCTTTTGGTCGTGTATCTTCCAGCTATTGTCCTTATCTCCTTGTTCTTGTAGCATCACATCTGGGATAAAGTTGTGTCTGCCACAACATCTGCTGCATATGTGGTCATCATATCTTTGGCCAACCTGTTTACAGAATTGATCCATAGCTTCTTCTGAAATAATTTCTTTCGTAATAGATCTTGTGACTGGTAACTCTTCTGGCTTTAGGATCGTTATGACCCATTTTCTTATCTGTTCTCTGTCATTTTCTCTAATATCTTTACAAGTAGAGTAAATCAATAATTGATTTCTGTTATAATAAATTCAAACTGGGTTTTGATTTATATAATTATTTGCTAACTCAGTCAATATACTGCTAAGTCCAATAATGTGCACATTATCTTTGCTAATAGCTTCTTGTTTTTTATAGTGCTCAACCTGCACTTTGAGATCACTGTAGAAGATTGCAAATCCAAAGGTAGACTTGCTTCAAGACATCTGCTCACACTTCAAAAGGTAACACTGGTTAATTTCAAGCATCTTTTGCATAAACTATATGTTTATGTTGGTTGGCTATATTACGTGCAAGTGATCCTGTTTATTTGCTTCTGCTATATATGCCTTGTTTTCCAACAAAAACTTATATGCAGACGTTTGAAACATAGAAATTGAATATGTATTAATTTTTTTTAAAATTTTTTTTTTTACTTGTTTGTGGATGTAGGTAAAATGATTAAAGTGAATTTTGCTATAGATAAAATCTCGAGACATTCAACTTGGGATCTTGATAAGAGAGTTAAGGAACTTGTTTCTTCTATCTGTCTTTATAAGTTTGCATCTACCGTATACCCAGGGTTAATACTGAAGAGTTTTGTGCAACATATGTTTTCTAAATATTGATCGGGAAGAGCAAGCCTTTATAACTAGATGATATATATTTTCTGACAGGGCTACCCATTAGGGCGAACTAGTTGGCGGCAGAACCGACAAAGTTTTTGATATACGCGCACAGTTACCACACTCTCCTCCGGGGTGGAGAAGAATATAAAAGTGAATTTTTATATTTAAAGCGGTTGAAAGAGAATTTCTCCTTGGTCCCTTAATCTTGCAATGACTTGCCCCATAAATTAGCGCATACTACCTCTACATCCTGGGCACCACAATATTTTTTATGTCCACAAAAATGTTGCAAGGGTAGACTTTTTATATGTATTGGAGGATATAGATAAAGTAAATGATTACGCATGGGGATCAGTAGTTTGGGACCAGGCTATATTTTATTTGCAAAATAAAAAAGGGGGAGGCATATGTCATGTGCTAGTCGAGGTAAGAAATTATTTTTTAAGCATTATATGTCTTTTTTTATTTTAGAATTTAACTTATTTTTTGGCTTTTACAGCTCTTTGTTCTAGAATATTTACCTAATAGAACAGCTTGCTCCACCCGAGTAAAGAAATATTTGAATACAATAGCTTTAATTTGAGTACTAAGAGTTAACATATTATAATATCAAAATCTTATTGTTTAGAGAAATTCATAATAGCTTTTAAGCCAAAAGCAAT